>NW_026782463.1:0-302500 GCF_031769215.1 Ylistrum balloti | reverse complement strand
ATATGTCCATCACCTGCTCATACCACTGGTATGCTTATGAAATAATTCTTGGATGGATTTACATACCTTATATATAGATATACATGTTGTCACAGCCTTATTCTGAAAAGAAAACAATATTGTAAATGATTTCACAATTTTTATTTCAAATAAATATTATGACTTCATCTGTGTATTTAATAATTTATATGCTGGTAAAATCTAATGAATATTTTATGCAGTGGGTATATATTTTTTTATACCCAAACCTTTTCCTTTATATGAAAATATTATTGTGTACCTGAAGATCAATCCTTAAAGACATATATCCTTTTGATAAAGAATGCTACCAGCTTAATTTCATGACTCTTGACCCTATAGAGTTTTCATTTCAGCAGAGTTTCCTCTGTGATAAGGAATGTAGTTTCTCGATTCGACAAACTTGATTTTGTCCAAGAATGTTGCCACCCTATATCATTAACCCAGCCCAGACCTGTTGGACTTCTTTTGAAGTTTTTTTTTTCACAGCTGACCGTGACCTTGGAAGAGTTCTCCAAACACAATACTAGTAAAATGTCATTGCTATTGGTTCTAGCAGAAATCATTTGATTCCGCACTTTGACTTTGTGAACTTGAAAATTGGTCAAGGTCATTCATTTTAACAAACCCTACAGTCCTTTGCCCTCACACCCTTATTCACTGTAGTGGAATCAATTAATTCTTGGCATCTTGGTAATTGTTGAGAATTTTCATTTAAAAATTTTAATTCATTTGCCAGTGCATTACAGGAACATGGATAATTCCATTTCAGTTGATATATAAGTGATCAAATAAAATTCCGCGATACCATTTAATTTTGTAAGATGAAAAAATACAAATCATGATATCTCATCTTCTTCAGTATTTTGTGTAGTCACTGTCAGCCATGCTGTTTTCTTTTCTTTCTTTTTTTCAGATTGGTCCAAGAACTGTTTGTGCAAACACTCCAGATAAGGGGAAGCAACTGTTTTACTTTCTATTTTTTATAATAAAAAATACTCCCAAAACCAAGGATTAATGGGACATTAGTCGACTGAAATGAGAATGAACCATCAATGATGATTCCGAGGTATATAACTATGATAACATGACAATAAAATTGTTGATGTCCTGTATAACACCAAGAGGAACAAAAATATGACTTGTCAGCCATAGTAATAATAGATTTGATTTGCCTACATCAAAGTGTCATTCCCCATTTTTTATCAGTCTCAAAATTAAACATGCAAGGATAATTTACAAAGAAAATTTGAGAAAGATTAATAACAAACTTTATAACAGATTGGGAATGGGTGGCTGTCTTTGACAAATTTGTCATTCTGATTAGCTTTCAAAATCAAACAATTTCTTTTTTTTCTCGTTTCATGGGTACTCGTAATCAGGGAATTAATATGACAATGAACAAGTAGATTTATCCACGAAGTAGGATTTATTTAAATAAACATGAAAAATTGAGTCAAGTACACAGGATCATCATACCTGCTTATAAAAAAAAATGAAAAATTATCACAATGATTAACAATTAGATTATACAGCTTGGAGGACAAAAAAAATTAATTTAACATGAAATCTTTTATCATTCCAATCACATATAACAAATTGTTGATAAATAAAGCACTATTCATTACGAAATCTTCCCCATACAATGTCAAATGGTCACTGACATTACAATGACAAATACTTCATTAAAACAATGTCAACTGGCCATTGACATTACAATGACAAATACTTCATTAAAACAATGTCAAATGGCCATTGACATTACAATGACAAACATTTCATCACTACAATGTCAAATAGTCATTGACATCACAATGACAAATATTTCATCAATACTATATCAAATGGTAATGGACATTACCATGACAAATATTTCATAATTTCATTTACAAAATGTTATCATAACAAACACAAATATTTCATCATGACAATGTCATGTGTTTCATCACTTCCATTACAATTGACAAATCATTGAAGATGTAGACGTATTATCACAATAATACCGTAAGTTATCATTATGTTGACAACTAAGAAATAATGACATTACACAAACAAAGCTTTGGAATGAGAATTGAAACAAAGTTTCCATTAACAAAGGATAAATATTTACAATTTACATACGAAAATCAATGGTATGACAAGTCCAGATACAGGGCTGCAAGCATTTCATTGTATATTATGGATGTTCAAATCCGATATTTAACATGTCACATTGAGTTTGTTAATGATTATATATAACCTTCGGTAATCGTCACGACAGCTATGATCAGTCTGGTAACAATGCTAACCTTACAGGTTGAAGATTTGGGGTTGTACTTCTCACAAAAGCTGAATGACAGCATTTCATAAATTTCCATTTTATTTACAATATAGACAACTACTATTTTTATAACATTACAGATGTTATGTATTTTATACCAGGATTTTCTTACATGTAAAAATAATACACGGCAAGTATGAGCAAGCTGATCGGGGCTTTATATCTGTTTTAACCACTGACTTAGTAATTAAGCTGAAAACGAATGAGAATTTTTATTTGTCCACATTTTAAAAAAGTAATGGAATAAAGTGCTGTGTTGTATCTGTTGTTACTTAAGCAATCATTTTCAGATTTTTTTTTGAGAATATGAACACACACATATATATATGTAAAGAGAAAATATCAATAGTTCACATTTTTTTCCCTTTTAATATCATGTACTGATATATTACACATACACAGGCTGACAGCGTCAATTTTAATATAAAATCTGGAGAGTTGTTATCATTGATACTTGTGCAATCAATATATCACATACACATAGACCTACAAAATCATTCTGCTTTTCATAAGTCTATCAATTATGTTAACACAAAGTATTGTTCGCTAGACTCACTGTTCTGTGAATGACCTGGATCATTTCTAGGACAAATCTCTTGATATTGGTGATTTCCTCACTGAGAAAAACACAGTAGACTTGGTCCATTGCATGACATCCAGAGCAATCAGACTTAAGTGTCTTGCTGTTTATGTTACAATGATGACAGTACACACCAGTCAACTTTCTTCCTAATTGTGAAAAACATAAATCACTAAAGATGTGTCACCAATATAAAGTCTCTGATACAAATCACACATATCTATATAAACTCTGTAGATTGATATTAAATAACACTTATAAAAATATATCCTCCCATAAAAAGGTTTAATGTAATCATTAATTGTCTCTAAGAAAATGATTAACATAATTACAAGTCTGGAAAATTCTGACACAGTGGTCTGTCTCATCACCAATCCAGATTCTGCCTTTGTGATCTACAGCTATACTGAAGGGATGTGAAAACTCATCGATGTCTCCTGGGGCCATCATACCAAGGAACTGCCCTTGAGGATTCAGCACATGGATCAGCCTACAGGATGCATCGAGTACGTACAGGTTGCCTACCTGATCAAAGCACAGATTCAGTGGTAGAAATTGTGTATCTTCCTGAGATAAAAGAAATGGGAAATGATGCCTGCGGTTAGCTCCCTTGTATTGAGAATGAATTTCTCCGTCTGGTGATAGAAGGAAAACACATCCTCGTCCCTTATCTGCGACTGCTATAGATCCAAGAACAGGATTGACAGCAACTCCTGCAGGATTATCAAATATTGGACGACTCCTGGAGTATCTAACTTCCCTAATCAGAGAGCCCTCCTTAGTTAATATTGAGAGACTTCCTTCATTCACAGTTGTTTTATTCTTTTCTGGGTCTGATTTTTCAGCAGGTTTTGATGAAGGCCCACAAAACACCACACGTCCATCTGGGAAGGCAGCTATAGAATGAGGATGGATGTCGCCCGTGTTTGAGAACCCCTTGACCATGGAATCTGCCAACAGTGCCACAATAGACCTGTCTCCCCAGAGAGATATCAAAAAATTTCCATCGGGCTGACAGACCACTGATGTAATTATACCTCCAAGGTGAATGATTTGCTTTCTCTCTCCTTCTGCGTTATAACGGACTAAATCTGGTCCAGCTGTGGGAATTATCCAACATTCATCCTCTGATATTGGATGTATACAGTTAATGAATGGACGCTCACTGCTGCCAGGAAACTCACTCTCTATAAAAAATGTTGTTAACAGTTCTACCTTAAAGTTGGTTCTGATAGGGGGCAAGGCTATAGACAAAGAGAATGGTATAGCCATTGATGATGAATTGCGCCGCTGTTGACGTCGTCCAGACTCTAGAGACTCATATTCATCAGAGTCAGAATCAATAATGTTGTCATCTCTACAGTCAAATACAGTCAGATGATCCTCACCTGACAGCCGCAGTGCTTCACGATGGTCAAACGCACATTCACTACACATCGTCTGATTGCAGTGTGAACAAGTTTTCAGGACTCGTTCCTTTTTGCAGCAGCAACATGGCAGAAGAACTCCTTCTTGTTTCACATATATATCTGCTATAAAGTAATTTGTCAGGAAACCATCAACACCTTTGTCAGGTATCTCCCAAACTTGCCGACAAAGAGGACATGTCAGCTCACTACGTCCTCTGTTTTTTCGAGTATAGTTCCTCAGACACTTGCAGCAAAAGGAATGACTGCACTTCAATAACTTTGGCTCTTTAAAGTCATCCCAACATATCGCACAATTATCTGTGGCTGAATCCATTCTGCTTCTCCTTCAGTGGCACTTCATTGGAATTCTACAAAAATCAAAAAAAAAAGATTTATCAAAATCTATAATAGTACATCACTATCTTAGGAGAATAATTATGTTTCCAATACTCATTGCCTGTTTAAATTTCTTATTTCTGTAGGAATTATCAAACTGTCAAGCCCTTTAGGGTGTCCACTTGATCTCCATTTTACAGGGATACAATCATTAGCGCCGATTTCCTCTGGCCATTACACCAGGGCCCGTATTCATGAAAACATTCTCATGCTCAAGCATAGATTTTGTGCTCAAGTGAACTTTTTTATAATTCATCTAAATCATACAAAATGTCAAATACAAACATGGCATGTTACTTTGACTTGAAATCCCTTCAATCTTTTTTTTCAAATCTTTGGTAAAATCAGTTGTATTTATTAATTTTTAACTTATACAAGACATAAGGATTGAGCACAAAATTCATTCTTGAGCATGAGAACGGTTTCATGAATACGGGCCCAGATGTTTAAGCCATTTTGACAATTAGATCAAAACTTTTACTAACACAGAAAGTTAATACACAATTATTAAGCATGATATAGTTCATCCTCAATCAACTGTTAACTGCAGTGCCCGTTATGTTGCCAGCAAAAGAAATCTGATATTTACCAACTTTGAACCACTTATTTTTTTAGCATACATTCATATGTATATTGATAATACTTACAGTTTATGTTATTATTCAGTGAGAAGTCTTGATCCTGAATCAGAAGTGTGAGTTTAAACCTTATTATGACCCTTGGAAGAATTGGCACAACTTTTTAAGTCATCTTCATTCATTCCTCACGAACAAATTGACAGGAATCAAACCAAGATCTCCGGCATGATGGTGCACAGTTCTACCAACTTAGACAAAGAAGCAATCGTCATCAGTGAAGTTACAATATATATTACATGTATGTACAATGTAGACCTACATGTACAAACAATACCGATCTTTTTAAAATTACCATATTTCAAAATATCTACTTCGAGAGTAATAGTATCAGTAACCCAGAATCCATTTCTTTTGACAAAACAAGTCTTTAGAATTCCGAAAAGGAGACTTTCTCACTAATAAATGTCTAACGTTTTATTCTGGGTGACAGGAAATTCCAAGTTACAATAATCGTGCTACCTTAATGCGCAGTTTAATCGGGCCGATACTCATAACTGCAACCATTAATGTATTGATCACGATGAAAACTCTGATAACAGTATAAATATTTCATTCAGAAGATAAAGGACGGGAAAGTTTAAAGAAAATAAATGTTACTGTATTATTTTGATAATTCAAGACAGAGGAAAGCGAAAGTGAAAGCGACGAATGTGAATTTCACGACGAACAGCGCAATGAAATGCGTGTATGACAAAACGATAAGAAATATTACGGTCTTCCGTATTAGATGTAGCGTATATCATCAGTAAAAGAGTAAAAAAAAAACAAAACAAATACCATTCATTTCCCAGTAAGCAAGTCGGCCATCATTCCGTCGCTCAATATTTCAGTTGCTTCCGGTATACTAAATACAGGATCATACTGTCTCAGTTCACCGGACCACCAGGTAGCGTGTTGGGTCAGAATTACATGTTGACCACCCGTGCTTTTATTTCATTTTCTCTAAAACTGTCTGATTTGAAAAAAAACTAACTGACAGCATTGAAAAAATCCTAATATTACTGCTATGTTTAAAAAAAACAAACCTTCTGTTACATTTTGATTCTGGTGACGTTAATTGATGTGGGAGTTACTTCCCCTTAAATCTTTAATGAGCTAAAGGAATATTAGTCTGTCGGAAGATCATGCCACCGACCTCGATGAAGATGATGCCGACCAGATGATTTCGTCCTCCGCCTAGTTGTTCTTTGATTTGGACGTATTTTTCACGAAATACCATTCAGTACAGTTCCCAGCCATCATAGTTATACCAGCGTTAACCTTGGAAAGGAAAGCTCATTACAGGAGACTGTGGAATGGGATATTGTTGTTACTGAGTAGAAAAATAAAATGCTCTTATAGAAAAAAAAAGTTTTTTATAAGAAAGTGTTGAAGATCTCGGATCGGTCAAAAGCTCTTTTGAGTTCTTTGAGATTCAAATTAATCTATGAAACGGTCCACAGTCCTCATTACATACTGCGGTAAATGTATCGTGGGCAGTAACGAAGATCCAGCGTGACTCCCGTTTAAAGTTGATCGAATGGGCAGTTTAAGCTTGTGGGTTTTGAAGAAACACACGCAATACCATAAAGCGCTTGCTATACAAGTCAAATATGTTGAAAAACCTCAAGTTCTGAATATTTAAAATCAGCCATACCGCAACGGATCGTTATTTTCGGAACCGTCGGGATTTACTGAATTTTCATACATGTAGCCGTAAAACCATGGACATAGATTTGCGCCATTTTCATAGATATGATAAATACCAATATAATTCTCCTTGAAAAAGGTCCTACACGAAAGGCAATTAATTTGGCTTTTATATTTGACCATCGGGCGGCGGATGGGACTTCAAACGGTGGCCCTTGTCAGGAACGTTCATCCTCTTCACGTGATAAAAATCACTTTGTGTGAGTGTATTTTTTTTTAATAATAAGAAGGATAAAATGTCTATCCAGTCGTTGAAAGAATAGGGTCAAGGCAGAAATACACTTTATCAAGGAAATTGATTTATACACGTATAGAACATCATTCAAAAATTTATAAGCCTCACCCAGCGGCTCGTCTCCTAGCCTTCATCCAGACAGGCTACAGACAACTGTTACGACACGCCGAACGCCAGCTACACGTTTGACAGGATCAGGCACTATAATGCTCTTATCGAAATTTAGAAATTTATATTTTATTTATGACATATTTATGCGTGTAAAACTGATATCGAAATATATAATGCCATGATCCCTCAACGCTGGCGGTGTAAACTTTACTTCTGTAAGATAGATGCCCTTCCTTTAGATGTTGATAGCGACAGTAACAGTTGCTATGTATTTTTTCTTATTTTGTCATAATTTCCGAGTCTATTTTCTTGACATTATTCAGTATTCTCATTTACATGCCGTAATCATAATTCTATCCTGTATTTGTACTGAAGCCGCTGCTGTTCTTGACGTTACATGTGTTGGATCCTGTTTTCTTCGTTTTGTTTTTGTTTTTTATACGTAGTTTTTGTCTTGTTTCGGATGCTTGTACACCGTACATAAACCTTTTGCCACGGAATTGAAACAAGATTTAAGATATTATATATGCACCCAATCGATTTTCGCTCCACTCTTGCCGATTCCATAGATGAATGTGCTTTTCTTTTCCAATATAACCCCTCTAGGTCGTTATATGCATTCTGCACGTACTTCGTGATGCACATTACAATATCAGTACTTTTGTGACGGCAAATAGATTTAAAGCAATTCATGTTTAAAATCACATGATTTCTGTCTCGAAGGGTAACGGAGTTTCTCCTCACACCAAAAATGGCGATTCTTTAATTGAATTATCATTTAAAACATGCATTTCAATTGTCTGCACTGCGGGTAGGGCATAAGATTTGTACACGCTCAAATGCCAAGCGTGAGGCAGTGACCCTCCCGTTTATCCACCGCAAATTCTTACGGACGACACAGGACAGACAGTGTATACGGCTTTGGAGTAGAAATTATACACCTATTAATTTTTACTTGTTAAGTGTGAGAAGAAACAATGTACCTCTTCATTGATTTTGAATATTTACATTTTACATTCACATTTGAATTTACAAAAACAGTAACATTACAGTTTTGCTTCATAAAAACATCAAGAACTTGTAAGGACCACCGTAAAAATTGTGCAAAACACACAATAAGTCCTTGAGAGGTTCCATTGAAAGGGAAAGGATGTAGCTATTCAAGAAATGGGACTGAAATGAATACTGTTTGGAGGTATTGTCTTAATCCAAAATTTAACTTAGTGAAATGCAAAATCCTTGGAAAATTAATTTTCGTTACTCCATGGAACCCGTGATGGTTGTAAATAGTGGCATATGAAGTGATATTACATGTTTTTGTATTCTAAATCATAATGAAAAAAAAAATAAACAAAACCATTGAAATCCAATGACTATATTAGATAAGAAAGACATATATAGGGAACAGAGATTTAGAGTAAGTAAAGGGTTTCTGGAAGCTCTTGTGGGATTATTCTCCCAATCTCTGCCATGGAAACATTGATGATGAATCACACACGAACTTTAGGAATACATGATCATTGATTTCTTCCGGACAAACGAAATCCTTCTTATGTAAGTTGTGGAACATCCAGTGATCCGCTGTGACGTCAGCTATGGTTTTTCCATACCGTTTTGGAGATTTACTGTCAACTCGGATACATCCGCTGCATGGTGCGTACATAGGTGGATCAGAATCTTTGACCAAGCAGGTTGGGAGGCAAATCCTTCCACATTCATCGTAAGCCATTAAACAGACTTCGCTAGTATCATATCCGGGGTCTTTAATAGGAACGAAAGCCTTTTGTACCATAATAGGATATCTCTCGTCTACAATAGCATATTCTATTGAATTGCCACTGTAACTTATTCCGTCAGCTCGGACAAAAATTTTAGTGGCACCCGTTCTGCTTATACGACACGAGTCATAAGTTCGCGCTTTTCCTGTGTACAGCATCTTATTCAGTCTATCATTACGGGAAGGATCAAACACGTCCATGTTGTGACTCTTGGTGAAAGTATCATATGTGTTGAACATCAATCCGGGAGACCTTTCGTAAACAATCTTGGCAAGGATGTAAACCCACAGAGAAGGATCAATTTGATCATTTAGAGCGTATGTATTCTGTATGCTACTTTCTTGGTATGGACATGTTTCTTTGTCGCACATTTGAACATGGGTGTAAGTCGACTTGTCTTTCACGTATGCTGAACGCCGTCTTCTTGTTTCGCCCTGGTTGTTCCTCTGGGGAAGGGACACACATTGTGTCCCGAAAATGCCCACCCTGCGGCAACCGATCCAACGCCCCCTACGAGGTCCTCTCCTGCATTTTCTTTCTTGCTCGCAATGAAAGCTCGGTTTATAATGTGCAATTCTATCGTTCCAGTCATTTAGATAACCGTCCTTATTTTGCCACTCCGGGAACCCTTCCATTGGACGGTCAGGGGCGTGGCGAAAATCTAATCCGCCCGTCGGGGGATACCTTTCAGCATCAATCCCACGAGATATTAGGCTTTGTCGAAAAAGTTCCCACACGTAATCGATATAAGTATGTAGAAGGAAGAACAATGGATCTCTTGGAGCAAGGCTGATGTCCATAAGAAACCCTCCCAGAAACACGTGTATCCTATTGTGGTAAAATTCTAGGTTGTACCGTGATTGGGCAAACGGAACTGTAATCTCTTCGTGACTTATCCTGCTCAGCATATCATCGATTTCATCTCGACCAAATAAAGACCCAGCAAACCCGATATTTCTGACCAATCCCCAGTCACTAAAAGGACCGGTAGTGACCACACCATCCGCATTTCCAGCAAAATCGTCAGAAAATATGATAGAGTTTGCACTGTTTCCATTGAAGAGTTGGTCGCTGTAGTACTCTGCGGAACAGTCCCAATAGGGCAAGGTTACTCTCCGGCACTGTCGACTGACTGATCTCAGTGCATTTTCTAGTCTGTAACATGGGAAAAACAAACACAAAATGCAACTGAATTAAAATAGTCAAATGTCTAACTATACTGCAACTGTGAAATGCTGAACTAAACTGAACAAGGAACTGTATAACTAGATTGAACAAGGAATTGTTTAACCAGACTAAACAAGGAATAGTTAAACTGGACTGAACAATGATCTGTTAAACTGGACTGAACAAGGAATTGTTAACCTAGACTGAACAAGAAACTGTTTAACTAGACTGAACAAGGAACTGTTAAACTGAACAGAACAAGGAACTGTTAGATATATACCTGTGAAATTTTTGTCTTGATAAAGGGTCAGATTGTCCCGAAAATTTGACAATTCGCTTGTCCGTATTGTTGCTACTAAGTCATTGATCATGTATATATGTATTTGAAAGGAATAAAATCAACATGATTTTATCCTTTTCAAATATCTTATCGATACACAGAGCATCTTATATATATATATATATATATACATACGTTGCAGTCGTTACTCTAAATATATCCACGCTGTTTAATGATTACTTACGTGAATAAATATACACGGTGCCAACCGAGGAAATTGGGTCCACCATGTGCAGAACCTGCAACTTGAGCGTTGTGCATCGCAGCAATTGCGTCGTACTGCGATATAACTCCATTTTCTATCTAAAGTAAACAATTGGGATGACGTCAGGTAAAATGCTTAACATTCGAAGTGTAGCACGCGCCCTATCTCACAAAAATATTAACTCATATTAGACATAATAGGCATCTAGAACCAACCTTAATATAGAAAATGATTTCTTACTGAAATAAAGCCTTCCTTCATTAAAATTATTACTTGCATTATACAGGATGTTTTTTCTTCCATTATTAACATATGTAGCCGAATTTCAGTGAACCTATCTCAGGTTATAGATATTGTTAATAAACAAACAAGAGAAAGCGGATAGTGGTAGAGCAAAGGAGCAAGGACAGGTTACACTGAGAAGACACTTAGAAGACAGGTTACACTAAGAAGACACTTAGAAACAGGTTACACTGAAAATACACTTAGAATTAGGTTACATTGAGAAGACACTTAGAAGACAGGTTACATTGATAAGACACTTAGAAGACAGGTTGCATTGAGAAGACACTTAGAAGACAGGATACACTGAGAAGACACTTAGAAACAGGTTACACTGAGAAGACACTTATAACAGGTTACACTGAGAATACACTTAGAATTAGGTTACATTGAGAAGACACTTAGAAACAGGTTACATTGATAAGAAACTTAGAAGACAGGTTACACTGAGAAGACACTTAGAAGACAAAAAACAGTGAGAAGACACTTAGAAGACAGGTTACATTGTTAAGACACTAGGAAGACAGGTTACACTGAGAAGACACTTAGAAGACAGGATACACTGAGAAGACACTTAGAAACAGGTTACACTGAGAAGACACTTAGAAACAGGTTACACTGAGAATACACTTAGAAACAGGTTACACTGAGAAGACACTTAGAAACAGGTTACACTGAGAAGACACTTAGAAACAGGTTACATTGAGAAGACACTTAGAAACAGGTTACATTGAGAAGACACTTAGAAGACAGGTTACATTGATAAGACACTTAGAAAGCAGGTTATACTTAGAAGACAGGATACAGTGAGAAGACACCTAGAAGACAGGTTGCATTGAGAAGACACTTAGAAGACAGGTTGCATTGAGAAGACACTTAGAAGACAGGTTACAATGATAAGAACTTAGAAGACAGGTTACACTGAGAAGACACTTAGAAGACAGAAAACAGTGAGAAGACACTTAGAAGACAGGTTACATTGATAAGACACTTAGAAGATAGGTTACACTGAGAAGACACTTAGAAGACAGGATACACTTAGAAGACAGGAAGACAGGATACAGTGAGAAGACACCTAGAAGACAGGTTGCATTGAGAAGACACTTAGAAGACACTGAACCTTATAACGGTGTTATCGTATATCTGATAAAGATACACTTCTGATCACTATGATTGGGATTAAGATTTTTTTTTTAATTTTTTTTTAAACTTTTGAAAATACCATACACAGCAACCACTCGTGTCACCTCTCCCTCTCTATATAATACATTATCATGATTAACCGGATTAAATAGTTATCTCCTTATAACTTATCCACATTGGACAAAATAAATTACAAATGATTCACTGACATCTACATTCCACAACATTTTATTAATCTGTCTACATTCCACAACATTTTATTAATCTGTCAAATCTAATGGTAAAGAAGATAAACATTGGAACTCCTTACCGTGGTGTTTTTCAAGAGATTCAAGCACATATGGAATCTATCTCGAGCCCTTTTTGATAACAGCCTGTATTCCTTTCGCTTCCTTCGTCTGCCTCTTTTCTTGAACCTTTTGTCACGTCGAACTCGTTCGTGCATTGGATTGACAGACATTTTAAGAATAAAATCCTCTTCTGCTTTAGTAGGGACATATGGATGTATCTTCGCCTTGTTGTGCCAGGCAAATGTAGATATACATGTACTTGCGATACTTTCCCCGGTACATACCGAGGCGTTCATGTTACTCTCCGACATCAAGCATTCCTTGACTTTTGGTGGATAGTCAATTGCTGTGAAGTCAGCTGCTATCACAGGTAGCACCAGCAGCAGTAAAATAATCTGTTATATGCAAAAATATCAGAAAATGGTGACTGTTTATGCTTCTGTCTTCGTTGCTGATGCTAAGGACCTAAATTGTCAAAGCCGCTAAGCCAACTGAGAAAATCAATATAGATCGAAGTGTATATAAAATACCGTATGGGATCGTGCTCAGATCGGAAGGTGCACAGACCCAAAAAAGTTTATGAAATTGAATTATATTGAAATATATTGAGTTGTTACTTGTTATCTTGATACAACAAAGAACATACCATACAAATTCGATTAAACTAAAACAAGAGAAAGAAACATAAAAATAGCAGGAGAACAAGATAAAGTGTTCCTGAATGGTAAGCGTCTCCTGCTTCATCGACTACACCCACCATGTAAATTATGGTCAATGCTAATGTGTAGTGTTCCTTTCCGAAGCGAGAGCAATGTAAACAAACATGGAACAAACAGGTCTACTAATGGACATCAAACACGTCCTGCATTTTCGAAAACATGTTTTGTGATGGGATTGGAATGCTGGAAGGTTGCTATCCAGAAATGACAAAATTCACACAAGGGAAAGCAAAATTATCACGTTTATCATATATGTTGATGGAAAGGTGTCTATATTGGTTTTGTTATAGGAAACGATCGAGGCTGACGTAGAAAAGTCTGTTTTGTCCTTGATTTCCAATTCTAATTGGAATTTACGATAAATCTAGGTTAATTGTTTATTGTTTAATTGTCTTTTTTGATAAATTTAGCCTTGTATGAACAGAGAGTCACAGTTAGTGCCCATATATACGCAAATAGTCTATCGGAAGATGAATTATTGTTAACAAGAAACTCCATCAATATACATGATTTCGTCCTCCGCGAATTACTCAACATAGTACACAACCTTATATTTGTACCGACGGTCATCTGTCTTGTAAAATTAAAAGTTCCAATAGAAAGAGAACAAGGGCGTTTCATTAGTTTATAATGGGATGTAGACAGAAAAGATCAAATGCTCTTATAGAAGGTTTTCTTTTCTTTTCTTCAAAGATGTTGAAAATTTAATCAAAAGCTTTTTGGAGTTCTTTAAAATCCATGTATCATTCATTCCTCTTCTAGAGCAAACAGTTTTACAATCGAACTGTAGCCCTGATTTTATAGTATATAGTACTAAGAATGGTTGAAAGACGATTTCAAAATTATTTTGCTTGAACAACTAGACGAGATGTTTTTCGTTCGCATGTTTTTAACTGTTAACAATTCCATTCTCACGAGAGTTACATGTTTAGTGTAGTACAATGGACTTCACAAGGAAAATCTAACCATATGTTTGCATTGAGAACTTATTTCATTAAATTAGGATAAGGACCTCCCTCAGTTATATTGGATTCCTAAATTTCAAAAGAACCAGAGCGTTTTATTGCCAGGTCATTCAACCAAACCTTTTTCAAAGATTCTTACTTGCATGCGTAGTACTACTGTCATTTCCTGCAAAGAAACCAACAGCTTTCCGCCAAAGGCAATGGGTTTCGAGTTTTCTATTGTGAATTTCCCATACCTGGATAGCAAACTCCCTGCTTCTTTAATCTATGATTTTCACATGTTGGTTTAGGCCCTTCACGTCACTGACGCGTCCTTGAATGACGAAACAGCTATATGAAGTTAAATTTGTTATTTTGTTTTAAATGTACCAATAGTTATTTTGCGTTAAAAAGTGCGCTTCTGTGTATTGCATTTCATATTTGAGATTCAAAACTTTCTCCCCAATATCACAATTTTTGTGCAAGATGTAGACAACAGACAGGAAAACTCAGAACAAGATAAACTCGAGGGATGGAGATTAATGAAGATTATGGGAAAGATTTACGATTGTCATAATAATTTCATTGGGGGAATATTCAGTACCATAGTGCGATATGATGTTGAACACGATGTTGTGTTCGTTCGTATTCCTTGTGATTCTGTTATTGTTTACCTTGTTCTTACTTTAGAACATGACATTACCTGGATCAACCGACGTTTACATGGCGGAATTCATCGTCGAAGGAAGTCTCTCATCCATCTTATTCTATTATACTTTATCAGGAGTCTGCTTATAACTTTTTCTTTCGTTCACAATAAGCCTC
This sequence comes from Ylistrum balloti, assembly GCF_031769215.1. Classification (NCBI taxonomy): domain Eukaryota; kingdom Metazoa; phylum Mollusca; class Bivalvia; order Pectinida; family Pectinidae; genus Ylistrum; species Ylistrum balloti. The sequence goes on along the minus strand of NW_026782463.1, from coordinate 287,411 downwards.
AATTTCACACAATTTATGTTTTTTTCACTAATTACACTATATTGAGTGTAAATTAAGGATATATAATAAAGGAATACAGCGTATATATAAAATTCCTGTTATCAACAAAGCAAATATTTTGTTTGGAATGGAATGTTACAGTTAATGGTATTATTTTCTTATTTCCCATTTCTGGAGCACACACCATAACAATTCATCAAAATACGGATAAAAAGTTCACATAAGGTTACTCTATGATGGTGACCATAAATCGTGTACGGACCTTCATCTCTGCTAATCACTTGATGTTTTCTGTCACTATACAACAGCTGTTACATTCAGAACATTCCAATACGGTATAGCAAAAACATGTTAACCAAGCTAGAGAAACTCCGAAGATTAGAGTCAAGGAGTAATTGATTTATAATTTATAGTCGAGATAAACAGATAAAGTCGATTCTGCGATAGGTACATTAACTAAATACCGACATGTACACACGAACAAGTATATTTTTAACACAGTTATGTGAAAAAAACCTATATGAATAATTTTCAAATGAAAAATAAATCAGCTTGGCTATTTTCATCCTAATATTTGATATTTCGTCAACAGATAAAATCGTATTTTTCAAACTGAGACTTACCTACTAGAAGCCACATGTAATGTGTTTTTTTTTCAAAACTGGTATCAAATTTCTGAATACAATTTCAATTGAGCATGAAATTAGCATTTTGCAATATAAAGAATTTATACATTACAAATGTTTGGCAAACTTGAGAATGCGAGAAAGGTATGTGGAAATTATCATAAAATTCTATCTTAGCTATAGTTATAATTGAATTTTGAAATGAAAAACCTCTATATTTAACAATGTAATAAAAACATATGCTTACCTTCATACTCAACCAATGACTCGCGTTTTATTCTGCTTACACCTTATTCTTGCATCTGTACTTGGTCGACGTAGAACATTTAACTGCAAAATTCTAAATATCATTTCCTCAATTTATGCTTATATGAACAACTCATCACAACTGTGGACCATCTGATTGGCTGGAAATTAGAAAAGTAAACCAGGTGTATGAATTCAAGTTCACATCTGGCATGTAGACAAAAAGATACAAGACCTATTCAGTTTTTAAATCTGTTACAGTTTTTATTGTCCACTGACATTTATCCTTGCTTTTTATCCCAGCTTAACTTCCCAAACAGTAAAGACTTTTTCACAAAGTCAATATAGTGGATTAAGCTATGAAAGTGATGAAAATCGAAAAATGATATAAATTCAACACATACATATAGTGGGTATATTTAAGCGCCAGATTGTGCTGTATTATTGACGAATGAAGATCATCATCCTCCAATGACGGACAGGATGCAGTATGTAAAAACCATACATTCCATTACATACATGTGGTCGACGGTCCCTGTATTAACATAAAAAGAAACAAAAAATTCCAAATTGAAATTTTTACCACCACTTTGATAGGATTATTTCAGTAAAAGAAAAAAGAACTTCAAAAGACTTTGCTTAATATAATTAGTTTTTGCCGAATGCACCTTATGAACTCATGAATATTCAGCTAAACTTTGGATTAAAAGATTTCTAAAACAATCATGCGAAATAATAGTTAAATGTTAATAACATTGATTGTCCGTCCAAAGTAATTTTCATCATACATTTAAGAAACGGAACACAGGAACATAGGTTCCAGAGAAATCATTGGACCAAACACACAAAGTTTTCTTTTAGAATAGATGGTAGGCATAAAGTCATGAAATGAAAACCAATTTATTAAAATAATGTTTTCCAACTTTTATACCATGAAGAAGCATCCCGAAAAGACAATTGTCATATTAATACCAAATGTTACAAGTATAACTTCATTTCATACGTTTCTAAGACCTGTTGCTGGTTAGTATATCTCCTGGTTAATTACTGTGGTCTCATTTGGGAACATGCCAGGACTGCAGCAGAGCATGTGGATCAAGATTCGGTCTCTACAGCTACCGACGTAGATGTTTCTCATCAACCAATCAGAGCGCTAATCCATAGTAGAAAAAGACGACTGAAGGATGCCAACCAACAATGTGTCTCGTTAAAATGGTTCATTAAAGCAAATTAAAATTTTGATTCTGCTTACAGACTTGTAAAAACCATGCATGTCCTTGGAAAGCTAAAAATAACTTGATTTAATGACTTAAAGAAAATGACCTTTATTGATTTTGAATGAGACCAATACTTTTGGCAAAAGTATCAAACCAATCTTTTATATACTTTTTAAACATATGGTTTGATGATATATTGAAATTGTTAACATTTCACGTTTATATTAATAATGTATTAATAAACAATACTGCGGCTTGTAAATCACTTATGTAAAGGACCACACGCTGTAACACCTGATATTAAGCTCCAGTACCTCCCGACACGGCTGACTCCAGTTGATGATATCTTTCCAGTAGTGACATATAATATATAACGTCCTGGCTTAGAACAATAAGATATGATAATCAAAATTGAAGTACTTCCAAACTCTTTGAAATGGCCTATATTGCAAAGACTGGAAGGTTCACATTTTTCGATATAACAACAGAGCTATCAACAACCTGTACCGACATCTTCCAACAGACTATTGGCATACCTATGGGAATCAAATATGCCCCTCTGCTGGCTGACTAATTTTCTTTTCATACGAGGCTGAATTTATTTATTTTTTTATTATTATCTAAACAGGGCACAAAGATTTTGCAAAGTCGTTTAATTTCACTTACATATATATTTATGACGTCTTGTCTTTAAATAAAAAGAAATTTATTGACTATGTCCATCGTATATATTCACTAGAATTGGAAATCAATAGACGACAGATTCTGCTTATCGCGATCTTTCCACCGAACTTTATGATATGGGAATGATTTCCATTTTCGTATTGTGTTTTTTCCAATTTCTGAATAGCAAAAATCCCTGCATCCCCAATCTGTGGTGTTTACATGTCACAGCTGATTCTGTATTCTAGGGCCTGTTTCCATTTTCACGATTTTCATGCAAGAAGACACCATAAGGCGGACAATCGTAACGCAGGGTTTCAAAAGATGAAAGTTAAAAATTTGAAAATTATGGGGAAAGTTTATGGTCTTTACAGAGAAATGTCACAGAGAAACATTCTATTTCTTTGTGCTATATGAAGCTGGATCTGTTTGATGTTCGTCAGTTTGCCTGTTGGTTCCGTTGATAATGAAGGATAAGACGCTTACTCTTCCGGAACACCTGGCCTTCTTCTAATTGTACTTTTTCAGGAGTCTCTGTCTAAATCTTTCTTTTGTTGAAATTTTGCCCTAGTTTTATTGAATTTGGGTTTGGATTATGATTATATTGACATGTGGCTATTTCCATGTCGTTTTAATGGTGCATGTGGTTTACCTTAATACATACATGTATTCTGCACTTTACCGAAGAAAAGAGGATTACTGATTTCACTGAACATTAAGCACATGGAGAAATTGTTTTTACAGTAAACTATGAAACGTATTTGTCAGTATGAAGATTGCTTTTTCATAGAAACAAAATAGAAAATACTTTACAACAAAGACTTCATAAGATCTTCATACACATTTATATGTTTCTCGTCTATTTGGAGACACAGGAACATACCCTCTGCTAAATACAAATATGGATCATGGGTAATAACCAAGTAGAACAAAACTTGTTACGTTACATTAAAAATACATTTTCATATTTAGTTTTGACCTTTAATCAAATTTTTAGAGCGGAAAATTGACGTCTTAACTCCGAGTAAATATATTGATGACAGGTGGTTTATTGTGAAGGTGAAAAATATTGATTACTTGTCCGATATGCTCAGTTTTACCGTCCTGATTACGTGGAGCCTAAAGTTGAAATTTTAAGCACGTCATAATGATATTTACAACGGCCACACTTTCACATATGTGTACGAGGAGTACACTAGATGACGTGTAAGGCAACCCAGATTCACACCGACAATGAGATGATGAAAGGGAATGAATGGTGATGGGCTGGCTTTATGGCCATTGTCGTGATCGCATTGCGAAATAATCTATTTGTTTGTGCGATATGAAGCTGGCCGTGATTTATGTTCATTTTCTTGCATGTTGGTCCCGTTGTTGTGTAACTTCATCTCATTTGAGAACGTGGCATTACTTACGTGCACTGAGCAACTGAGAAGTCAGAAAGGTGATTTCTGGATCCTTTTGTCTATAGCAATGCACATATCTTTATTTTATCATCTTATCTTTTTATCACAACATTAGTCCTTATAATTTGACCAGAACTTTGTGAATCGTCAAACCAAATCAAAATCGGGATTTTGTTATTTTGTTCTTTAACTTAAATTACTGTGTGTCGCATTGTATGGGTATCAACTAAATTATAAAAGTTGAAAGATTCAGATTTTTTTAAGTAAGTACTAGACCAATAAAATAATCAACATGCTAAACCTTCTATATGTTATAGATATATGTTTATGTTCTATTCACAAGTACGAGAATCGTTCTGTTGAGTTTAACTGTTATACTGATTTGTTCAAACAAGAAAAACATTTCAAATCTTCTAACAGTAACTTTGCATTTGTTAGATTTCTATAAATAAACACATTTCGATGCTGTTATCGTTTCGGGTATTAACATGTTTGCTATTAGAGTGAAACTCTTGGGTGTCGCTATGGCGCTTAAGCGTTGCTGGAATAGACACTATGATGACATAAAGAGTTGTCTCCCTTCCTATATGTACTACCATTTAACATTATATGACTACTTTTGTAGACATTCCTTACATCCAGAAGTGTAAATAAACTTTAAAACCATAGCTGTGCAGAAAATCTCGATCACGCAGTCGCTTGACTAAAGTAGATCAGGGTCTCTCTAATATCCTCAATCGAACATCGAGCTTATGTGCGTTGTACATTGTGAGTAGATAAACTGATGAGATAGTGTCATGAAGGGACATGGACTGAATGAGCAGGTGACGTAGGTATATGGACAATGAGATGGTGACGTAGATATATGGACAATGAGATGGTGACGTAGGTACATAGAAAATGAGATGGTGACGTAGATATATAGGAAATGAGATAATGACGTAGGTATATGGACAATGATATAGTTACATAGGTATATGGACAATGAGATAGTGACGTAGGTATATGGACAGTGAGATGGTGACGTAGGTATATGGACAATGAGATGGTGACGTAGATATATGGACAATGAGATGGTGACGTAGGTATATAGAAAATGAGATAGTGACGTAGATATATAGGAAATGAGATAATGACGTAGGTATATGGACAATGATATAGTTACATAGGTATATGGACAATGAGATAGTGACGTAGGTATATGGACAATGAGATGGTAACGTAGATATATAGAAAATGAGATGGCGACGTAGATATATAGAAAATGAGATGATGACGTAGGTATATGGACAATGAGATAGTTACATAGGTATATGGACAATGAGGTAGTGACGTAGGTATATGGACAATGAGATGGTAACGTAGATATATGGACAATGAGATGTTGACTAAGATATATGGACAAAGAGATGGTGACGTAGATATATAGAAAATGAGATGGTGACGTAGATATATAGAAAATGATATGGTGACGTAGGTATATGGACAATGAGATGATGACGTAGGAATATGGACAATGAGATAGTGATGTAGGTATATGGACAATGAGACAGTGACGTAGTTATATAGACAATGAGATGGTGACGTAAGTATATGGACAATGAGATGGTGACGTAGGTATATAGACAATGAGATGGTGACGTAGATATATGGACAATGAAATGGTGACGTAGGTATATGGACAATGAGATGGTGACGTAGGTATATGGACAATGAGATGGTGACGTAGATATATGGACAATGAAATTATGGTGACGTAGGTATATGGACAATTAGAAGAAGCTGTGGATATATTTGACACATCCTTACCTACTGTGAAGGCTGCGTTACATATCGTTATGATATACTAATTAAAATAATATCTATTCGGTTCGTTAATTAGTGCAGATGGCTAATTTTTATTTCCCAAGTTTCCCTGTCATCTGAATTCTCCACCATGTTTAGCCAGTTCATGTTTTGTAAACTAAAAACTAATTCGTCTTAATAGGTGAAGTATGCCGACGTCACTCTCACACTGCAGCTGTTATTACAGTAAAACCTGTTTTTTATATTTGGCAACAACTGCTGAACACTGAATTGGTGTAATAACATCATAAGATTGGTTATTCCATTTTTAAATATTTGATTTCCTAGAAAATAAGTAAACCAATACAATGCCTGTATTTATCAACCTTTAATGCAAAATTACTCGGTTTTTGCTACTTGTTTGCTTCATTTTCGGGTATTCGAACCCATATGCACAATAAACTAACTCTATGGCTGTAAAATCATCTGATGAAGGTATACGAATGAGATGTGTTGTAAATATATAATCTGAAAAAAAAATAATGTGAATTCTATTAGTCGAATATTTTTTATAATGCTTTGAACAAATAATAATGGAGATGGCTTGATATAAGATTTATAATCTTGTTGCCAGATCCATTTTCAACTTTATAATTTGTGTATGTGTATGTTGTAAATGAAAATCTGAAAATAAAATATTGTTTAAACCAACAAATAACTCGCAAAAATTTAATGCGCTTTCATCTAAAAAAAGAAATTATATATCTAATTTAACATGCAACAAAACATCTCCCCTTTGAAAAGTACGAAACCATAACAGCGCCTTTTAGGAAATTAAAATGGACAGGTTGGTCATATTTATAACTCGTGAAATTCGCAAAATTAATCAAACGTTGCATAAACATTGCGTTAGAAACAAATGTAGAAGTTTCCATATTGTGATTTTTTAGTGAATATTTAAACGAGTTTGTGGTCTGCAATATCTGTATGTTACAGATTTTATTTTGTCCTTTGATGTATATGTATTTAGTGGTTTTATCAGATTATTATGAATTACTCGAGGTAGATTTACTGTATATAAACTGTGTAATCATCGACCAGGTAGACAAAGGTAAGTAGTTGTGTAGGCAACCCATAAAACACGTGGAAGCTCTCCACCCTATATTAATCTTTCTACGAGCATGTTATTCATTCATCCGTGAAAAGATATTCTGTGAAATGTAATGTTATCGTTTGCACATGTTACGCATATTTGTTCACTTAATTTGCATCTCGTTGATGTCGTATTGAAAACAGAAGTGAAACATTACCAACACCCATTTTAAAACATGGTACGGACGCTGAACGAGGTAAGCCTTTCTCACGTCTCTGTTTCATCCTGTCATTTTCTAGATAACACTTTGTTAGAATTGAATTTTCGAAATCTAGCAACATTATAATTAAGAGAGTGTTTTTGATACTGCTATTTTCAAAAGGATATCTTATTTTCCTATTGATAAATTGTTAATGATGAAAAACCCCAAATTTTTCCAAAAAAGACAAATATATTTAAATACCCAAGTGCCGAAAATATGTCTATTTTGGGGAACTTCAGCACTGCCGCAGATGTAGTTTGAAAATTATCATTTTCTATCTGTGAAAAATAACGCATTGTTTTCATAATTGTTTCGAGCAAATTCAACAATAGAAAAAAGAAGTAGAATATGACGTTTACATTATGTTAACAAAACAAAATATCGAACTTCACCATTTCCTGTGATTGAGAGCTTGGTGTCAAGATTAAGTGAAGTTCAAAGAGTTTCACACAAAGTTAACTTTCAAATATATGAATTATGTCCCTTCTTTAAATAGAAAATAATCATTAGCTAAAACTAATCCTAATTCATTATTTCTCTTCTTTATTGATTGATTGATTTATTTGTTTTATATTAAGTTATTTCATATATTACTGCTCTCCAATATTGCCGTTTTTCTTTTAATTCAAAATGAAATAATCTTGTTTATTTTTTTTTATTATTATTTATTTTTTTATTATTTATTTTTTTTATTTTTTTATTATTATTATTTTTTTTTTTTATTTTTTATTTTTTATTATTATTATTATTATTATTATTATTTTATTATTATTTATTTATTTTCTTTTTTTTTCATTCTTACAAAATAATATATCTGTATTATATACACTGATAATGCCCCTCTGCTAGGAATATATATCAAAGTCTTTGTTGTATTACCCGTCTACATTAACCATACAGTATATGGTGATCTACCATTAGCTTACAACAAGGATGCTGTAAGATTCAATTAAGTTGCTATCTAGCCAAAACTTTCCCAGAAAACAATTCCAGCCGCTTTCCGAAAGTCCAGACAAGGTAATGTTGTATAACATACCAGTAATTTTATCATCATCCGAAATAGACACTTCCTTATAGGACCTATGATTTAAACATGAAGCACAGCAAATTTAATTCATCAAAATCGAAAAGTATTGAGAACAAAATGCCCTCTATTTGCTCGCATCGAAAACCTTCAGTAAATGCGTCCGTCTGCTTGGAGATCTGAAGGCAATCAGATAGGCCTTCTAGTCCGTCCGTCCGTCCCGCTTTTATTTCAGCACAATATCAAGAGTTTTGTTTTGTCGCGCCTCTCAGACTACATCAATATGCTTAAAAGGAATTGCATTTCAGGTCCGAAGGTAAAAAGGCGTTCAAATTTCTCTCGGATTTTTTCCTTACTTTCTTCAATTCTTACTTCTGGTTTCTACTCTTGACCTCATTTCATTGCCAATCATCACATGGTTAAAAACAAATAAAAGATTAGCCACACCTCATTCTATGGTTTCAGCATAACATGTTGAGAATATCACATTGTCATCAGATTTTCAAATATGAAAAGTGTGATTGTAAACAAGTCACATATGAAGTGAGAAACAGGATGTTTCTCCCAATGATCCCCAATGGCTTTGATCAAAACAGTGCCATGATATCTGAATGTATGATATGTATTTGTTTCCCTGTGTTTGAAGGGTAGTTTTGTTTAACAGGTTAAGCTTCAACATTTCAGATTACGAATGGAATTTTTCCGCAAAAAAATTTTTTTTTTCTACTAGTATCTATCAACAACATCATATATGTAACAATTCGATGTCTCGAATACATCCATTTTTATAAAGATTGACATAAATACTAAACAAAAGCTTACGGATTGTTTTTAATCCAAAATATTTTTTTCATGGCTCTTTTTTAAACATGCTACTTCAATCTGCATGAAAATTAAGAAAATTTCATTGAATTATGGGGCTTGTACGGAGCCCGTTAACTGACATGCTCCATACTTATTTTATTTCGTTTTTTCGAAATATTAATTCGTTTTTTCGAAATATTATTTCGTTTTTGCGAAATAATAATTCGTTTTATCGAAATAATATCTTATTTCGGTTTTTTCGAAATATTTCGTTTTTTCGAAATATTATTTCGTTTTATCGAAATAATATTTTATTTCGTTTTTTCGACGTTTTTTCGAAATAATAATTTCGAAAAAACGAATTATTATTACGAAAAAACGAAATAAAATAAGTATGGAGCATGTCAGTTAACGGGCTCCGTAGGCTTGTGACATCATCTAAATTTTGACAGTTCTTTTTAACAATTTTGGGTTCCTCGGTCGCCTCCTAAAGTTTTGAAGCACAATAGTCGACGGAGGAAAATAAGAATTGATCAAAACGAAATGTCAACGTCTAGATGGTGAGGTGAATTAGCTCCATAATTCTACAAAGTTTACATGTGTAGTAGTAATCGTAAAGTCCCTGTTATAGGAGAACCAGTTTTTTAGGCTTTAGGCAGTTCTATGACCACAGGCATTCCGTGATCGTGGTGATTTGAAGCTGTGTTATTCAAGTAGGAAACATACAAATGGACTTATATACCAGATGATAAACCTGTTTTTTGTCTATACAGTCTCGATATCGTATAAACAGCAGTAGACGAGGATTCGTTATGTCTATAACATATTGTAGGAAAATTCCGGCATCTCTGAAAAGTGTAAAAACAAAAAAAAACAAAAAACCACTTGTTGCATGGACGGGATAGAGCGATTCTGTTCATATTTCAATGATGGACACTGCAGGATGAAGTACTGGACATCCTCTCGATTGGTCTGACACATGAGATATGACGGTTTGCTATTTCAGACGCCCTTTGCTCTAGTGCTCTGAATTGTGTGTTGTCCCGCGAGGAGTTTATCATAATAGTAGGTTTTCTGACTACAGAGGTATCCATGTTTACGGAGCCAAAGACGTTGTGTTCTGATGTTATACGAATGGTGACATGTTGTAGGTATGAAAGTGAGAATTTTTCCTGATGTAGTTGTTCCGCATGCTTTTTCCAGTAAGTGTTGACTTGACAAACTTCGACAACTTCAAGCTACAATACCAATTCAATGGTATCTGGTTGTGTTTAACGCTCTCTCGCAGGCTTATCGTCTAAAACAACTGCATGGTCTATAAAACCAGATAGCAAACACGAGTGGAAAGAGGACATAAGAACAGGGGTTGTTGACAGGTTTTAAAGGGACAATATAGTCATTTTTTATAAATATGTTTCATGTCAAAAAATCTTTCATTGCATTGTATTTCTGTAGTCATTATGAACAATGCATGTCCACATATTTGCACAATATTATACTTTCTATAAGTTTTTTTTAATTAATCGTAAAGAATTTTTGAAAGTACAACCAATATTTTGTAAGTAATTACAAAGGCACTGTGACCTCACGAGCATGTACAAAACCTGTGGTGTAGCCAGGATCTAAAATTGGAGGGGGCAAAAATCTGGCAACGCCGGCGAAGAAGTGCGTCGCGAGCGCCGAAGGCGCGAAGCTTTGGCGAGGGGTCTGGGGGCTCTACCCCAGAAAATTTTGAACATTTTGGCTCCATTTCCTGCATTTTGAGCGTATTTTGACGGAAAATAACGGATTTACACGTTTCACAAAAGTCACCTCTGGGACAACCCCTTGCCTACGCCAGTGTACAAAACCCGTCTCGAGAATGTCAACGAAAACGACTTACACCTCGAAGCAGGAGCGAGTAAAACAGTTAAAGTGTCTCACATCAAACGGAGACAGTAAATGGATTCGGAAAGATCCTAGAATCATTGTTGAAAAAGAATACGAAAGAAAAAACGTATTACATGCAACGTATTTAGGTAAATCATTACCCCGAGAAAGATGACTATGACCATGTCATCACACCGTTCCTCCAGCGCTTGGATTTGAGCAACTTTGTTCCCGCCAGAGGGCGTCGCCAGAGAATCGACGTACGTCGATTGGACTCCGCCCGGCGACGGGCGGAGTCACGGAGACGAAAAACTTCCAACAACAACAACCAAAATTTAGACTGACCACGCCGGACAGTGACTACGAAACAAATAAATTCTATGCACGATATATTTCGGATTCTACTTGAGTTTTGAAAAAAAAACGTTGGTTGACTGAATAGTCCCTTTAGATATGGTTGGTTTGGTAGACAAAATGAAAAGTAATAACAAACACTGAATTAGTGGATATAAGTTATTACTTCCGGTGTCAATGGCGACGGTCGCTATCATTCATAGCTCCGGTGAACGAGAGCTGTTTTTTGAAGATATCACCAGTTAAGTTAATATCCTTGTAAATCCTTGTATATTAGTTTCAATATTAGCAACTTCTACGCCTGCGTGTAAATCTTTAATCCAGGCAGATTAAGGAATCGCCGGATATCGCCGAAATAAGCACATCTGGTTGTTCACCAGAAGATTTAAAAAAAAACGATGTAAGTTAGACGTTAGAAACCACTCTTTTAGTCAGAGAGTAGTAGATTTATGGAATTCTTTACTTCCAGATGCTGTTAATGCAAAAAACTATATTCGAATTTGAAGTCATGTTAGACAAACATTGGAAAAATAATCGTTTCTTAGAGATATTGACACACCTAGTGGAGGGAGATATTGACACACCTAGTGGAGGGAGATTTCCGACGTTATCACACCAAGTCACATCAAGTGGAGGTAGATCTCCAACACTGACACACCAAGTCACACCAAGTGGAGGTAAATTTCCCACACTGACACACCAAGTCACACCAAGTGGAGGTAGATTTCCTACACTGACACACCAAGTCACTCCCAGTGAAGGTAGATCTCCCCCACTGACACACCAAGTCACACCAAGTGGAGGTAGATTTCCTACATTGACACACCAAGTCACTCCCAATGTAGGTAGATCTCCCACACTGACACACCAAGTCACACCAAGTGGAGGTAGATCTCCCACACTGACACACCAAGTCACTACAAGTATAGGTAGGTCTCCCACACTGACACACCAAGTCACTCCCAGTGTAGGTAGATCCCCCACACTGACACACCAAGTCACACCAAGTGGAGGTAGATTTCCCACACTGACACACCAAGTCACACCAAGTGGAGGTAGATCTCCCACACTGACACACCAAGTCACACCAAGTGGAGGTAGATCTCCCACACTGACACACCAAGTCACTCCCAGTGTAGGTAGATTTCCCACACTGACACACCAAGTCACACCAAGTGGAGGTAGATCTCCCACACTGACACACCAAGTCACACCAAGTGGAGGTAGATCTCCCACACTGACACACCAAGTCACTCCCAGTGTAGGTAGATCCCCCACACTGACACATCAAGTCACACCAAGTGGAGGTAGATTTCCCACACTGACACACCAAGTCACACCAAGTGGAGGTAGATCTCCCACACTGACACACCAAGTCACTCCCAGTATAGATAGATCTCCCACACTGACACACCAGGTCACACCCAGTGTAGGTAGATCGCCCATACTGACACACCAAGTCACTCCCGGTGTAGGTAGATCGCCCACACTGACACACCAAGTCACATCCAGTGAGGTAGATCTCCCACACTGACAAACCAAAGCACATCTAGTGTAGGTAGATCTCCCATACTGACAAATCAAGTCACTCCCAGTGTAGGTAGACCTCCCACACTGACACACCATGTCACACCCATTGGAGGTAGGTCTCCCACACTGACACACCAAGTCACTCCCAGTGTAGGTAGACCTCCCACACTGACACACCATGTCACACCCATTGGAGGTAGATCTCCCACACTGACACACCAGGTCACACCCAGTGTAGGTAGATCGCCCATACTGACACACCAAGTCACTCCCGGTGTAGGTAGATCGCCCACACTGACACACCAAGTCACATCCAGTGAGGTAGATCTCCCACACTGACAAACCAAGTCACATCTAGTGTAGGTAGATCTCCCACACTGACAAATCAAGTCACTCCCAGTGTAGGTAGACCTCCCACACTGACACACCAAGTCACACCCGATGGAGGTAATTCTCCCACACTGACACACCAAGTCACATCTAGTGAAGGTAATTCTCTCACACTGACACACCAAGTCACACCCAGTAAGGTAAATCTCCCACACTGACACACCAGGTCACACCCAGTAAGGTAAATCTCCCACACTGACACACCAAGTCACATCTAGTATAAGTAGATCTCCCACACCGACACACCAAGTCACATCTAGTATAAGTAGATCTCCCACACCGACACACCAAATCACATCTAGTATAAGTAGATCTCCCACACTGACACACCAGGTCACACCCAGTAAGGTAAATCTCCCACACTGACACACCAAGTCACATATAGTATAAGTAGATCTCCCACACTGACAAACCAAGTCACATCTAGTGTAGGTAGATCTCCCACACTGACACACCAGGTCACATCCAGTATAAGTAGATCTCCCAGACTGACACACCAGGTCACATCTAGTATAAGTAGATCTCCCACACTGACAAACCAAGTCACATCTAGTGTAGGTAGATCTCCCACACTGACACACCAGGTCACATCTAGTATAAGTAGATCTCCCACACTGACAAACCAAGTCACATCTAGTGTAGGTAGATCTCCCACACTGACACACCAGGTCACATCTAGTATAAGTAGATCTCCCACACTGACAAACCAAGTCACATCTAGTATAAGTAGATCTCCCACACTGACACACCAAGTCACACCCAGTGTAGGGAGATATTCCACATTGACTCTCTACATATTGACAGTGCTATGCTTATAATGCTAAAAAAACGGACTGTAATATTTGATAATTCTTTAAAAATAACAAGCTGATTTCATTACATGATTATATCTGTCAAGTAATGTTGGGAACATTATAAAGATACACGGCCATTTTGACCACTCTCACAGGACATTGCTTTCTGATAAAGGTGTTCTTGGTGCAAAAGCGCATTCCTTTTAATAAAAGGTTACCAGGCATTAACCTAATTCTTACTGGAGCAGTGTGTATACATGAACAGCCATCACCTCAATCATATCATGATCTAGGAAGACATTTAGAGAGTACTTCTTACAGAACAAATAGTCTTACCTATAAATGTCACTTTGTGTGTATTAAGAAGACCACAGCTGCAGCAGATGGCTGGTCAGTACGTCTTCAATTCGCATTAGCAACAAATAACTGGAAACGATTTTTATCAAATGACGATGAAGGAAGCGTTGTTTGAGGACAAATGCATTTATTGATGGTTTGATTTGTAATATGTTGTAAAGTCTGATCCTAGTTTCTTGTTTCCGGTTCCAGATGCCCAGTGTACACGACATATGTCGCAGTTTGTTTCCTAATCACTCAAAGTATCTTTTCGAACTACAAACCTCCTTCCCATTACTTTTACTAAACGCCTTGTGAAGTGACACCTATATAATTGTAAACCCAGCTGTTGTTATTACAAACGTCATCGCCAGCGCTTTATAACATATCTTAATTATGTAATACACAAGAAAATTGTTCTTTAAAAACAAAATAATGCCGTTATGTCACAACATTTAAAAAAAAACTATCAAACGAGGTCAAGAGTGCAAAATTAACAACAGAGACGATTGAATAAAATACAAAAATAAGATTAAGTGTTAAAAAGCGAACGTCTGATAATGATATTTGGTAATGCCACGTTCGCAAACGATGACAACGTTTTTGACAACGAAACCACATACTAACACCGAACCCATCTATTTCCCACAAGGAAAGAGTACACGCATACATTACCCGATAGGATAGTGACTCGTTTCTTAGTTTTCCGAAGGTATGCGTACAGAATATATAACTTAGGTTCGGTATTATATGTAAATCCTTAGTCTATGTATCTAATCCGATTACGAGCTTACGTAAATATCCCAACATCTTGACCGTTTAAATCAGCTATCGTTATGTTTTATTGTAAAAAAAAATATATCGAACGATATATACCATCGTTGTCATTTCATTTCAGCGCTCAAAGGATTTTTCTTGTATACAAATTGATATCACATTATGCAGCTTGACATTAAAGGCAGTTGCTCGAAGTTCTGAAAAGTGAAATAACATGTGTCATTGCAAGTTTTTTTTAAAAGTTTCAAATGATTGTTTCCTTTCATACTTTCCTCTCATTTCTATGTTGGTACTGCTGTTTCACGATTACACTGACTGAACCACACGGCTCGTCCACACAAAAAAATGACGTAAAGCATGCGACTCGTTCACACAAACAATGGCGTAAACCACACGACTCGTCCACACAAAAAAATGACGTAAAGCATGCGACTCGTTCACACAAACAATGGCGTAAACCACACGACTCGTCCACACAAACAATGACGTAAAGCATGCGACTCGTTCACACAAACAATGACGTAAACACACTATCATGGTATCGGAAACGTGCTCAAATCAAGCAGTTTAGAATTTTATTTTCATTTCCATTTTAAACGGAGACATTTTATTCCGACAGTCCTAATTACTACTGGTTCTGGTGATAAAGGAAGAAAGTGTCGCCATTTTCACACATGAAATATGAAATATTTATTGGCGGGTTCTGAAAATCACTAGAAGGGATATCCCCAGCCAGGGTTCTTATATCTTAATAACGGAAAAACTTCGAAATAATTGACGCTATTTGTGATCTACAAGATCCGTATTTATCTATTAAATGGTATTTCTTTACAGGTCGTCGCCGCCATTTTCGTCTGCATTCTCCCAGTTGTCAGCGGAGGATGTACATCTATTCCATATCCTCGTTTGCTCAGAGAATGTTACGATGATATTTCCGAGAAATTTTCTACGACTGACTATCCTGGCGAACTACCAAGCATCATTTGTATTAACAAATTTCGATGGTGGACAGACTCGGAATCGTGCCATCCCACTATACATCCGGGCACTCTACATTACGTCAGAGATTTGTCCGACCACCACGGGAGGTACAAGAGAGGGGTACCACGTCAGAAACGAAAAAGGAAGGAGATTCGAATGCTTACTAAAAGGGAATTAAAGAGATTCTTCAAAGCGTTAAAACTGCTCAAAACAAAAAAGTTAAGTGTGCAGAATACACAAGCTACACTGCTGGTTACAAATCATGATTACTATTAACCAGCCTTTTATCAAATAGTTGACCTCCTCTCCGTGTAACAATTCACACACAACACAAGATGGCATCTTTAACACATCTCAATCAAACTCTTATAAATATTTAATGGCATTCTATAGAGACCAGGATAGGTCCATATTCATTTAAACTCTGACATATTCTCTGTTTCCCGAGATATAGACCAGGTCTATATTCACTTAAACTCTGACATATTCTCTGTTTCCCGAGATATAGACCAGGATAGGTCTATATTCACTTAAACTCTGACATATTCTCTGTTTCCCGAGATATAGACCAGGTCTATATTCACTTAAACTCTGACATATTCTCTGTTTCCCGAGATATAGACCACGTCTATATTCACTCAAACTCTGACATATTCTCTGTTTCCCGAGATATAGACCAGGTCTATATTCACTTAAACTCTGACATATTCTCTGTTTCACGAGATATAGACCAGGATAGGTCTATATTCACTTAAACTCTGACATATTCTCTGTTTCCCGAGATATAGACCAGGTCTATATTCACTTAAACTCTGACATATTCTCTGTTTCCCGAGATATAGACCACGTCTATATTCACTTAAACTCTGACATATTCTCTGTTTCCCGAGATATAGACCAGGTATATATTCACTTAAACTCTGACATATTCTCTGTTTCCCTAGATATAGACCACGTCTATATTCACTCAAACTCTGACATATTCTCTGTTTCCCGAGATATAGACCAGGTCTATATTCACTCAAACTCTGACATATTCTCTGTTTCCCGAGATATAGACCACGTCTATATTCACTCAAACTCTGACATATTCTCTGTTTCCCGAGATATAGACCAGGTCTATATTCACTCAAACTCTGACATATTCTCTATTGCCCGAGATATAGACCAGGTCTATATTCACTCAAACTCTGACATATTCTCTGTTTCCCGAGATATAGGCCAGGTCTATATTCACTCAAACTCTGACATATTCTCTGTTTCACGAGATATAGACCAGGTCTATATTCACTCAAACTCTGACATATTCTCTATTGCCCGAGATATAGACCAGGTCTATATTCACTCAAACTCTGACATATTCTCTGTTTCCCGAGATATAGACCAGGTCTATATTCACTCAAACTCTGACATATTCTCTGTTTCCCGAGATATAGACCACGTCTATATTCACTCAAACTCTGACATATTCTCTGTTTCCCGAGATATAGACCAGGATAGGTCTATATTCACTCAAACTCTGACATATTCTCTGTTTCCCGAGATATAGACCACGTCTATATTCACTCAAACTCTGACATATTCTCTGTTTCCCGAGATATAGACCAGGATAGGTCTATATTCACTTAAACTCTGACATATTCTCTGTTTCCCGAGATATAGACCAGGATAGGTCTATATTCATTTAAACTCTGACATATTCTCTGTTTCACGAGATATAGACCACGTCTATATTCACTCAAACTCTGACATATTCTCTGTTTCCCGAGATATAGACCAGGATAGGTCTATATTCACTCAAACTCTGACATATTCTCTGTTTCCCGAGATATAGACCACGTCTATATTCACTCAAACTCTGACATATTCTCTGTTTCCCGAGATATAGACCAGGATAGGTCCATCTTCCCTCAGACTCTAACATATTTTCAAGTGCCAGTAGTTGACCGTATGTCGATATAACTATCCAATTAAAGATTAAAGGCCTATGTCACATACAGTAATGAGCTTCAAACATATGTCTTTATATACTATTGACTTAGTTTCATTTTCTGTACTTGAGATATGCCGTAATCTAGAAAACACTTGAATAGGCAAATTGAAAAATGAAATACACATATTTGTTTCCGGACAAATTCTTCCTTGTGAACTTAACTATAAGGATGTGAAATACCAGACTGACAAATCAATTTTTTACCGTTCTGATCAATATGTAGAGATTATCGATTATGACAAAATGATATCCTTGTACAACTACCACACTTTATTCGGGTAACATAGCTTGCTAGCCTGCCAATATCGTACAAGTATTTGTTGTAATAAATTGGGACCTACTGGACAAGTGATTACGTGTGATAATTCTTTACAGAACAGTTACAAATAACGATGACAGGAAACAGAAACAAACAAATATTTGGATCCAAAACTGACCATATCACGGTTCAGAATATATATATGTACCTCGCGGTGTTTTTTTTTTTTTTTTTTAATTAGCAGAGATATTAAAATACGAAACTAACTTAATGACGGGGTTAGTGCTAGTCCCTCTTCTAAGTTTAGATTTGTTTTTTTCAATCAGTTTGGATTTCCCTCCGTCGTGACCTAGGTTTAGAATTTGTGCCTTTAGCCTCACTGACGAGTCCTAGAAGGACGAAACCGCTGTATGATGTAGCATCACTGACGAGTCCTAGAAGGACGAAACAGCTGTATGATGTAGCATCACTGACGAGTCCTAGAAGGACGAAACAGCTGTATGATGTAGCATCACTGAAGAATCCTAGAAGGACGAAACAGCTGTATGATGCCGTTTGATTCATTGTTTGGCTCAACTGTATCTCATTTAAATCTGTATTAATATGTGCTATTTACTTGTGTGTTTTTGTACAATCATCGTTATGAACATTCTGACCGTGAGTTTTGTTTAACGTTTACAGGTAGCAAACACGAGTGTGTCTATTTACGACGCCATAGCTGGAATACACAACGGCGATATTGCCAGGACAGCCCACATCGGGCCTAACTTCCTGTCCTGGCATCGCATCTATCTTTATACGTAAGTGCGAGTATGGTCTGGGACTTTGTACAAGTCATCCAGATTATATAAACCCAGTGTGAAACAATTATCTGTTTTGTATATCATTAATCCATCACAAAAACAATAAACATCTCATTGTTACAATGTCATCATCTCATTGTTACAATGTCATCATCACATTGTTACAATGTCATCATCTCATTGTTACAATGTCATCAACACATTGTTACAATGTCATCATCTCATTGTTACAATGTCATCATCTCATTGTTACAATGTCATCAACACATTGTTACAATGTCATCATCTCATTGTTACAATGTCATCAACACATTGTTACTATGTCATCAACACATTGTTACTATGTCATCAACACATTGTTACAATGTCATCATCTCATTGTTACAATGTCATCAACACATTGTTACTATGTCATCAACACATTGTTACAATGTCATCATCTCATTGTTACAATGTCATCAACACATTGTTACAATGTCATCATCTCATTGTTACAATGTCATCAACACATTGTTACAATGTCATCATTTAATTGTTACTATGTCATCATCTAACTGTTACAATGTCATCATCACATTGTTACAATGTCATCATCAAATTGTTACTGTGTCATCATCTACCTGTTACAATGTCATCATCAAATTGTTACTATGTCATCATCTCATTGTTACAATGTCATCATCAAATTGTTACTGTGTCATCATCTACCTGTTACAATGTCATCAACACATTGTTACTATGTCATAATCTCATTGTTACTATGGCATCATCACATTGTTACAATGTCATTATCTCATTGTTACTATGTCATCATCTCATTGTTACAATGCCATCATCTCATTGTTAAAATGTCATTATCTCATTGTTACTATGTCATCATCTCATTGTTACAATGCCATCATCTCATTGTTACCATGTCATCATCTCATTGTTACAATGTCATCATCACATTGTTACTATGTCATCATCTCATTGTTTCAATGTCATCATCACATTGTTACTATGTCATCATCTCATTGTTACAATGTCATCATCACATTGTTACAATGTCATCATCACATTGTTACTATGTCATCATCTCATTGTTACAATGTCATCATCTCATTGCTAAAATGTCAACATCATATTGTTACCATGTCATCATCTCATTGTTACTTTTGTACCCCACCTCCCCCACTATCGAAGTTCTAAGTTCGAACTACCCGATGTACACCCGCCTATAGTGATCTGCCAAGTTTCTCCACTCATCTGAGGCCCTGCACATGCATACCATGTGTATGAATGACTTGTCACAGTTGAGTAACCTCTGTTGTAAGCTAAATAAGAAGTATCCTGACAAACGTGTTCTCTTCATGTTGTTTATTTGTTTATTCATCGTTGTAACTTTGTTTTCTTCAATATTTTTGCCAGTTTTGAGAATGCGCTGCATGCAGTTCAGCCCGGAGTTGTCCTACCGTATTGGGATTGCACCCTCGAGCAAGGCTTAGAATCACCACAATTATCGAAATTTTTTTCCAAAACTTTTCTTGGAAAAGCAAAGGGGAAACTGAAGAAATCAAGGTTTGGTAACAGTCCCCTGTTGAATATCGTGAGGAATATTGGGTCTGGAGGACCTCTACCGAGTCGACTGGATGTTGCTTATATTCTTACTCGAAACAGAACTAAAGACATTGTAGTTCCCTTCGCAAACGCCCCGTACAACCTGGAATACCTCCACAACGGAATCCACACTTATGTTGGCGGTCATTTAGCCACACTCGAGAATGCAACAATGGATCCAATCTTCTTCCTTCTACACTGTTTCATAGACTACGTATTCGAGAAGTTCAGACAACGATTGAAATCCCTAGGCATCGACCCGACAACCGATATCCCCGACCCGGGGGAATACTATCTGGGTGGATTACATCGGCCTGATGTCACTATGTCTGTCTTCGAAAACTACACAAACGCGGACGGGTACTCGGACTATTGGACAGATGAAATTTACGAATATGAGGACAGTCCTAGCACGTGCGAGACGGAATGTGGCTGTGATCATCTAGTATGTATCAAGGGCCTCTGTTATCCTAAAACAGGAAGGGGAGCGCCCATTCCAAGGAAGTTGAACGAAGAAGAATTGAGATATTTCAAAGCAAGCAAACCTATCGTAGATGGTATTAATAAAACGGTTTCTGGAAACGAAAACGGTATTGTCGATAAAGGAAAATCAAGGAAAAAGAGGGAGTCTTCTTTAAACAAACGGAAGAAAAGAAGTGCATCTGTTCAGTTTGATAATCAAGTATGTAGCGGGTTTCATTGCCCCGGGTCGAATTTACCAATACAGAATATCTTCAGTATAAACGGCGGACGCAGTGATGTAGACGAATGGGTATTTATAGCTGTCAAAGTGACATTTTTCAGACCATTAAATCTACACTTCCATACTTTCCAAATGCATAACAATTCAATAGATGAATCCCATGATATATTTGATCCTTATTTCTCTAAAAACTTACAATCAGCAATGCACGTGGGTCATCAGGGTACCTACCGTAATTTCTGTCGAGTCAACAGCGGGGGAGCGGGGAAAGTGTTCGTCCGCTCGGACGGACTGAATTATAACGGTTATTCTATGGAGTACGCTCTAGTGGACGAGCGACACCCAATTTCTACTGGTACAGCATACGTTCCTATCAAAAGTCCAGCTAAATACCCTACCGAGGTATCACTTATAGCTTACGATGAGTGTGGTAGAACTTGTATGCCTACATGTCTTGTAAAAGCTTCGAGTCCACCAAAATACATCCCTTGTACCGGCTGTTTACGATTCGATCACTCTTCCCCGGCCTGCTATGGAAAGACGGTGGCTGATCTCATCTACAACATGTGGAATTTCGGACCTCAAACCGGAAGTGAAGAATGTCCTTCAGCAGAACACTCTTCGGTTCATGTCAACTTCCTGTGTGACTCGTCAGACCTATACCCCTGGGATAGAATTTAGACGGAGAATCTGAACAATTCTTCCCGTCACCGGAATGCTTTCTGTTCAATTTCCATATTGGAAAACCTTATTAACTCAATGTAAAAAGTATGGTTTTGGTTGGAAGATGTTATTTCATTAAAAGTAAGTTTGTTTAATGTAAATTGTCTTCTTATAAAAAACAAATATGACACAGGACACACATGACACAGTACACACAGGACACACAGGATACAGTACACACAGGACACAGTAAAAACAGGACACAGGACACACAGGAAACAGAGGACACACAGCACACACAGTACACACAGTTCACCGCATTACACCACAGTACACACAGGACCCAGTACACACAGGACACAGGAAACAGAGGACACACAGGACAAAGGAAACAGAGGACGCACAGTGGACACAGGACACCTAGTACACACAGAACACACGGTACACACAGTACGCACAGGACACAGTATACACAATACAAACACCTTGAGTCTCCTCTATATTAATCATATAAACCTGAATTAGTAAAAATTATTGTGTTTCTAGTTAACAACAACTTCGTCGAGTTTTGTGAACTTTGCAAGTCTTTGTGAACAGTTCTGATAATCTCTTCAATAAATACAGCTCCGTCTGAAAGCAAAGACAAGTCAGTCAACAGAGGACACATTTTCCACACATATGTATACCAGTAGTTGGCTGTAGGATCTTACAACCATATACTTGTGCACTATTCATGAGAAAACTCTCATCACAAGAGAACGATGGTGTTCTGTCACTTTAGAATGGGGTATGGTTGTGTGCAGAGTAGAAAATTCCAACATTCTTATAAAAGAAATAATTTTCAGAAGAGCATATTGGAAGTCAGAATATTTGGAGTTCTTTAAAATCCAAATTGTATGAATTCTATTTCTTGAGCAAAAAGTATCACAACAAGACTGTATTCCTGTTTTGATAGTGCTAAGAACGGTAGTGTGGGAAGCTGTGATTTGTTGAATAACTAGAAACACGAGTACCGAATCGGTGTTCATAAATCATAAATGATTTCTCCAAAACATTTTTATACATCTAACATATACAGCGTTAACCATGAGACATCCTAAATAGATAAATGGAGAAACACTACCTGGATATATTGTAGGAGGTGGGTTGAGACTAGCAGGAGGTGGGTTGAGACTAGCAGGAGGTGGGTTGAGACTAGTAGGAGGTGGGTTGAGACTAGCAGGAGGTGGGTTGAGACTAGCAGGAGGTGGGTTGAGACTACCAGGAGATTAGTTGAGACTAGCAGGAGGTTGGTTGAGACTAGCAGGAGGTGAGTTGAGATAAGCAGAAGGTGAGTTGAAATCAACAGGAGACGAGTTGATATCAGCAGAAAATGAATTGAAATTAACAATATACAGTGTACCCGTAACAATGTACAAAGTAACCCTAACAATATACAGTGTACCTCTTACAATATACAGTGTTCCCCTAACAATATACAGTGTACTTCTAACAATATACAGTGTACTTCTAACAATATACAGTGTACTTCTAACAATATACAGTGTACTTCTAACAATATACAGTGTACCCGTAACAATGTACAAAGTAACCCTAACGATATACAGTGTACCTCTAACAATATACAGTGTACCCGTAACAATGTACAAAGTAACCCTAACAATATACAGTGTACTTCTAACAATATACAGTGTTACCCTAACAATATACAGTGTACTTCTAACAATATACAGTGTGCCCCAACCAATATACAGTGTACCTCTAACAATATACAGTGTACTTCTAACAATATACAGTGCACCCCTTACAATATACAGTGTAACCCTAACAATATATAGTGTACCTCTGACATTATACAGTGTACTCCTAACAATATACAGTGTTACCCTAACAATATATAGTGCACCTCTGACAATATACAGTGTACTCCTAACAATATACATTGTACCTCTAACAATATACTGTGTACCCCTAACAATATACAGTGCACCTCTGACAATATACAGTGTACTCCTAACAATATACAGTGTATCCCTAACAATATACAGTGTACCTCTGACAATATATAGTGTACTTCTAACAATATACAGTGTACCCGTAACAATATACAGTGTACTTCTAACAATATATAGTGTACTCCTAACAATATACAGTCTACCCCTAACAATATACTGTGTACTCCTAACAATATACAGTGTAACCCTAACAATATACTGTGTACTCCTAACAATAAACAGTGTACCCTCAACAATATACAGTGTTCCCCTAACAATATACAGTATAACACTAACAATATACTGTGTACCCCTAACAATATACAGTGCACCTCTGACAATATACAGTGTAACCCCAACAATATACTGTGTACCCCTAACAATATACAGTGCACCTCTGACAATATATAGTGTAACCCTAACAATATACAGTGTATCCCTAACAATATACAGTGTATCCCTAACAATATACAGTGTACCTCTGACAATATATAGTGTAACCCTAACAATATACAGTGTATCCCTAACAATATACAGTGTACCTCTAACAATATACAGTGTAACCCTAACAATATACAGTGTACCTCTGACAATATACAGTGTACTCCTAACAATATACAGTGTATCCCTAACAATATACAGTGTACCCCTAACAATATACAGTGTACCCCTAACAATATACAGTGTACCCTAACAATATACAGTGTATCCTCTAACAATATACAGTGTACCCAATATACAGTCTATAACAATATACTGTGTACCCCTAACAATATACAGTGTACAATATACAGTGTACTCCCTAACAATATACAGTGTACCCGTAACAATATACAGTGTTCCCCTCTACAAAGTAACCAGTGTACCCCTAACAATATACAGTGTACCTCTAACAATATACAGTGTAACCCTAACAATATACAGTGTATCCCTAACAATATACAGTGTACCCCTAACAATATACAGTGTACTCCTAACAATATACAGTGTTCCCCTAACAATATACAGTGCACCTCTGACAATATACAGTGTAACCCTAACAATATACAGTGTACTCCTAACAATATATTTGTGATTGCTTGGAAACCGGGGGGCACATGTCTAGAATATCACCAATCTTGGAAGAGATCAGAACACGTAGCAGAGCAAGCTGTTTTGTAACCAAATAGAGCGTCTGTACGATACATCTAACAATAGAGATCAGAACCAGAAGTGGAATACCTAATATCTGGACAACAAGGGCTCCATCGATCGTACATCGAATGACTTAACGGATCAGAAAACGAAATAGTAAGCTCAGAATATTTACGCTTGGAGATCGTTTGGAATCCGAACCGGTTTACAAGATCAGTGATAATACAGACGTCCTATAATGCTCATTAGAATCACATGACGGTCTAAGGGAGATAACTCATACTATTCATCGAAAAACATGTTTCATACCTTTTCGATAGGTTTCATTTCCATCGTACGTCTATCATGTACGTGTTATTCGTTTAGCTTGTCTATTTCGTAGATATCTGAGTCAGTCGCATGTCTATATTGAACCTTTTACCATTCCGTTCACTTTTCGGCCAGTTTTATCCACTATGATAATTAATCATTCTATTCACTATTTCAATTGACCACACATTTACTTACAGACTAACGATAAACTTGTAATAGAGTCATCCAACCATTAACTTACAGAAAAATCCAGTCTTATACCGTCAGGTTCCTGTTTGCATAGATCTTACTTCAATAACAGCATATAATAACAATCATTGCTGTCAGTCATGGATAACCTACAACCAGGACAGAATGCTTAATAACGAAGTTTTTTACCATTTTTTAAAAATGTTTTTGTCTATTTTAACATTTATCTCCCATTTTTTACATATAATTTCACTGATTTTGTTTTTGTCATTTTAGTTTTGCTCATATTACTATACTCACATACTTTTTTTACTTATTTTTGTCAATTGTTTTTCTTTTTTACATTTTTGCCACTAATCTTTAACCTATTCTTGCAAAACTATGACAAATGGGCAACGTCAGAGCTCTCTTGTGTATACTTTATATCGGGTTCACCGATAAACTATGAGGGACGCCGCGTGACTTGAATGTCAGTACTAACAGTACAGATAAAAGGGATAGCGTCGATTACTCGTCAACTATCGTATTGAGAAATGGTGGGTATTAAACATTCAATCGTGGTTGTTGGTTACCCATGACTGACGGCAACGGTTTCAGGATTCATCTGGCTTATATTTGTTTCTAACATATATACTATAAAATCTAGAGAAAAAATTGGGGGAGAAGTGATGATTCGTGTGGCTGTTTTTTACTAAATGCCGGCATTCATTGACGTTTTGTTTAGTAACACAAATATTGCATAAAATCATCATATCTCTCATTTGATTTATTTTTTTCTCTGAGTCCGAAATCACCTGTTTCGGTCACAATAAGGACCAGTATTTCAATTTCTTTATAATTATTTACAAGCTGATTTTTCAAGGTATGCTTACCACTCAGGACCCGATACCTATTTCGCCGATTGACGGAGTCGCGATATGGTGAGTAGTCTGATTTGATTCAAACTACCGCGTTAGTAAGAGAACTCTCCTCACTGAAGGTAGGAAGGTGTCAATATTCCCCACTGTTAAAGGGGTATACATTCCAACTGAAAGGTCTCTCAAACGGGTAATGAATTCAGGGGCGTAGCTAGCCCAGCAGAAATGTGTAAGCCCGGGCGAGGGGTCTGGGGCCGCCTAGGCCAGGGTCCCGGTGGGGGGATTAGGGGGCGAAGCCCCCCGACGGAAAATGAATTTCATGATTTCAAAGATGTTTTGAATCGTTTTCTGAGACAGTTTTTTTTATTTATTTAACAACAAACTTCAACCCCTGACTAAATAAAAGACTTTATTTTGTTTGAAAAACTTGTCGATCGAAGCCTGTAATCGAGAAGCATTCTTCCATTATAATTGGAAACGTGGAAATGATAGTAAGAAGTAGAATAGTATGACGTGTATAAAGTTCCGGAAAGCAATGCACTAGGCCTAGTTATTCAGTAATTTTCTATTTATATTTTTTTATTTAACAAAAATATTAGATATTTATTTTCAAAATTAGTTTTGTAATTTTGTCCGACATACTCTATGCACGGATTTTTTAATGTGTAAGCCCGGGTTTTTTCTTTCTATGGAAGCTACGCCCCTGGAATTAAACTACGATAAGAAAATTATTAAAAGAGAATATTCATTAATATAATAAACAATCAAAGAAACTCTAACACATTCTTTTACGCGATTTAAAAATCTGCTGATGAACTGTCAATCAAAACCGATCGCTGGATTTTGCACGAGGGACATGCGTAAAAGTCACGGCAGTTGCAGCGCCACCTGCGTAAGAAAATGGCTGAACGTGACAGCGAGAGTGAGGTTAGTAAACATTGACACATGTGCTTTCATTATCTCAATGTGTATACAAAAGAGGGTTTACGTGCAAGTGGTTGACATTGCGCCTCTTATGTTGTATATATACTTATATATGTGGTTGTGTTCAATCGTTGTTTTCTTCTTTTTTTAGCACGTGGGCGATATGCGCATGCTCGAGATGTGGTTGCTTCTTTTCCGCCCACAACTTTACAGAATATATCGCTTCCCGGCGTTTATTCTTAAATCAAACTAAACTTATTGATAGCGTAACTTATAAATTTTGGTAATTGCGGAAAGTTCATGAATCCCGGGATACAGGAAAAATAAAATATTGCGCAAAGTTGTTAAAGTTGTTTTAAAACGTAAATTAGAAGCAAACGTTCGTATGTATACCCCTTTAATGTTCATCATAAACACGTGATTAGACCGTTGTTAGAAAGAGTTGTTGACTGAAAATGCTAAAATTGTTTGCTGTATTGTCAAGAATAAACAATACACGTGGCAAAGATATGTAGTAGTGTCATTATTTGGCAATATTGCTTTTAACAAATTCGTAGTAGTTTAGCTATATGCGTTCGTATCTAACGAACATCAGCCTACCGTGAATATTGGACGTGTCGCATTGCGGCAAAACTTTTAGCGCGCGCGCGGAAACAGCACGTGAGAATGCGAGTGAGATACTGAGCAGATGTAATGTAATGTGTAGTATACTTGTTTGTCCAGTAAGTATTGTCTATGTATAGTAATGAAGTGTTGAATATTGGGAAGTTTTACCCGGCGCACTGGTCACTTTTGGACAGAGCGCTCAGAGCTTCAAATCATCGAAGTATGATAACAGCCAGCCTAGCGACCATGAGAGGTAGCGGCACTAGAGTCTAGAATTGTAAATGTAAGTACTATGTGTAAAATATTATACTAATACAGTATCTGTTTAATAATGTATTTGATTAAAGGCATATTTTTGTTTAAAAAGTAAAGTTGATATTTTGGAAGTGTGTTAATTCAAATATCGGGCGTGGTCGATTTAATAGACAGGTGAATCCGAAGAAGCATAGTTTTCAATGTGTGTACTGAACGAGTCAGTCTGAGGGCTCGGTGGACCTAATTCCGAGAAAACCCTCTCCACACTGAAGAGGTGGGTATTTTTTTTATATATGTAGTATAATTGGATACCAACTGTTATTTCTATATAATTCATCGATTGATTTTACAGTTGTAATGAATATGTATATTCAGTATGTCAAACTAATGTAACTGACTACGGTCAGAGTGATCTGGTTGTATGGTTATATTATATGGTTATCTTATCGTATCATTGTGTGTGTATTGTAGTAATATGATGTATTTCATGTTACAAGTTTTTTTATTGTATTAATAAAACTGGGAAGAAAAAGAACTCAGAAATTGTTTTGATGAAGTTAAAGACAGCTATGACAATTCAGCATTTTATTCGGAACCTTTGCAATTGTAGAATATTTTTCAAGATTTTTCACAAAAGTGATAAGGAAATTAAGCTGTAGTTAGTTATCTGGAAGGAACACTAGAGAAAATGTTCAAAGAAATATTCTGTGGACGCGTCACAATCAAATACAAGGAAGATGTTGTCGTCCTTTAACTCTGGCAAGCCGTCCTTTTCGTGCAGTTGCTTAAACATGACTTCGGATGGATTAGCTCCATATCCGTCGTATGTGCCGTCCAGATGGAATAGTCCGGTACAGCGCGCAAACTTGTCGTCTGCCTGTCGACAATATGGCGTACACAAACGGCCACACTGGTCATATGCAATGAAGGAAACGTTAACTGGACCAAAATCTGGGTTTGCCACCGCTATATATGCATATTCTGTATCAAAAGCGTATTTTCCAGAAAATGGACATGTTTCAAATTGTGGCGTACTGACCTTAGACAAACTGTCTGAGCGAACAACAGCGTACGATTCGACGGACTGCATGTCGCAGTGGTCGTATGTTCCCGGGTCGCCAGTGTGCATCTCCTGCTCAAGATCATGAAACTGGATGGGGTCAAATAGATCATATGACGTGTCAATGTGGCCTTCATGCACAGCATAGGTGTTGAACTTTTGATGTTTAGGTCGTCTGTGTAGCAGCTTTATAGCAACCCACTTGAAGAGATTCGTGTCGTCCTCTCCGTTACACATGAAGTCGTTTTGAATAGCAGGTTCGGCATAGTCACAAACCCCATTAGAACAGTCAGGTTCCCCATCAGCCTGTCTGCGAACTCTGGATGTTGGCGGTTGGAATTCTTGTGAAAAGTCATCAAAGAACGTAGGAACCAACAATTTTGCAACGCATTTTCCATTTTTGCACTTCAAATTTTTTCCGCATATGTCTATGCATTTTCTACGTACGTCATTATCGCTGCACTCTGAGCAATCCTTTTCAGCTGGGCTTTGTTCATAATGGTAGACATCCCTTGTCCAAATCTTTGAATAGCCATCTCGTATTGTTAGATTATCAAACCCTGGTAAATTGCCATCAGGATGGTGTAAGGCTTGGATTTCAGGCGGAAAATTGGAGATGTCCGGAAAATTCTCCTCTGGATTAAGGTGATGATTTACCTCATAATAAACGCGTATTTCTTCCCAAAGGTAGTCTACAAAACAGTGCAGAAGGAAAAATAGCGGATCTTCTGGAGCAAAGCGAATACTGGCCAAGTTACCGCCCACCCAGATGTGTATCCAGTTGTGCAAAATTTCAAGATACCCAAGTGGTGAATCCCAGTACGATGGTGACGTCATTTCCGGACCTGTAGCATTGAACAGCCTTTCTACCCGTTCCCTGTTCGGTAGCTCTCCATCTCCTAATCGACGTCTTAGTCCCCAGTCTTTGAATGGTCCTTTTGTCACAATATCTGCTCCGTACCCAACAAACTGATTGTTCCAAAGTTTCGACCAGTGTGGGCTTAACCCTTCTTCATACAAATCGGCTTCAATTCGACAATCCCAATACGGAAAAGCTAGGTCAGGTTCATATTTGCGAAGTTCATCTTCAAGTCTGAAACAACAAATATTTCTTCCAGTAGGAATTATCCGAAAAAATATTTTGGATCATTTCAAGGACACGCCGAGTTTAAACAGCTATAATCAAACGACCTGCTCTTATTATGCATTTTGAACGGATTTCGATCGGAGAGCACAGGGAATACTATCTATCACATCAAAGAGTATTCATCTCTAGCTGAATGAAGAGGATCCTATATAGGCGATCAGTCGCAAAGTTTCAATATCTCATCTGTTTTTTGGGGTTTTTTTTTTGTTGCAAAATCGTCATTTAAGGAAAAGAAAGAATTTGGAAACGAAAAGCTTAAAAACAAAATGACAAAACAAAATGACGAAACAAAATAAATAAAAAAAATTACTGCCATTTTTTATCAAGAGCGACTGATAAGGTGTAAATGTTAATAAAACCTCGACAATGAGTCCCTATTTCGAGTCACTCATACGAAGGTATGTTGGAAAAAGACATTCTTCACGAGGGAAACCCGAGGTAGAATATCCCTTATCCTACATACCTACATATCGCTGACTATTTTTCTCCCACTTTGTACATTTCAGCACAATTCAAATCACACTCCTGCAATGCTGAATAGAACACAGTTTACTTGTGGCAAAACTAAACTAAAGCAATATTTGAACAGACCAGAAAAACGGCTGGTGTACCACCTCATACTGAAACAAGATAATGAAGTTGTGATTAAGTTTGTGCCCGAGATCTCTAGTATCAGAATGTTGTCATAGTCTAGACAGGTAAATCCACGTTTTTTCCCGATGTGAGATTCCCTTGTCTCATCCCATGGCTGAGACAAACTACACGTGCTCTTTGCGCGTTCTGAAAACAGTGGAAGTGGAGCTACTTTTATGACGTCACACATACACAAGTTCGTTTGCTAATGCAATCTTATGTTATCATCAGGACTGATACTAATCTTTATCCGTTATTATTATCAAATATATATATATAATACAAAGCGTATAATTTCATTTGACGATTTATTGGCATGTAATCCAGAATCATATCATATGTAAGGTTAATTCTTAATGTGTCCGCGTGTTTTTGTATACACACAGTACACCTCATCTTGCACTCGGAAATTAGGTTAAGAGAAAAATAATTTTTCAATCTGATAAGTGTGAGATAGGGAAATCTCGGGGCAAACTATTAAGTAATTCTGGATTTTATTTGAAATAGTATAAAAATACTTTTTTAAGTATCTCAACCCATCGCAAAATCATTGGCAGCAGATGAAATGTCAAAACAACGAAATAACCATTCAATTTTTTTTCTCCTTTCATTATTACGGGTTAATACAAAAAGCAAAATGCTATTTTATCCGGATATAGTTGATAGATGGTTTATATTCGTGCTATCTTTTTAGAAACATTATATTTGTTGTTCAGTTTTCGTTATAAATTTTTTGAAGACCTAGGAGACATTGACAAAATAACGAAGAGATTGTTTATAAAAACATGTTTAGGAAAGTTACCTCAAGAGATATATTCTATGCCATGGTGTGAATCCAGGTCCGCCATGAGCTACAGGTATTGCGCTTGAGTCGGCATGGTAACTGACTATATTTGCGTAAGTCTATAAATAAACAACAGTGAAACATGGGAAAAGAATTTAATCAGATTTCGAAATTCATCGAGTGCGATACCTTTCTATCAAACGTAATATATATGTTATAATTGGAGATATACATGGTGTACAATACATATTCCTAGTAACCATAGCAACAAAAGTAACACATGGTAAAAGAGCCATTCCTAGTAACCATAGCAACAACAGTAACACATGGTAAAAGAGACATTCTTAGTAACCATGGAAACAACAGTAACACACGGTAAAGGAGACATTACTAGTAACCATAGCAACAACAGTAACACGTGGGAAAAGACATAGCTCATTTATTTTTTTAAAACGAAGTATAACAGACAGATTTGACTGGAAAAAGGTATATAAATTTAATATCATGTAATGATTTTGTTTAAAAAATGATTAAGTGGAACACCTGATCTGAATATTTTGTAGATTATTCGTTCATGGGTTACGTTTTGTGACGGCTAAGTTGACGTCGAAATGTTTATATATCATTACGTATGTAGCTGTAGAGTAAATCCAGAAATTAATTATTTCTAACATCTAACTTACTTCCTCAAAACTATCATTTAAAAGCAAATCATCAGCAGAACTAGATTTATACATTTCTGCCACCAGGTTTTATACACAAGACTCAGGAAATCACATTAAGATTGATACTATATCAAATTCATTCATTCATTCATCCATTGTTCCATATACGTAAAATGATTTTTGTTATTTCTGTATTCCTATACTTTGATACAGTCAATAAGTATTTACACACCCCTGTGTAAATGTTACTTATTCCAGAACAAATGTTTTTCGCATTCAGTTTTTTTTATCTCTAAATTAAAATTCAGTCCTGTTATGAAAGTAAATCGAAATCTTTTTAAATGTTGATAATCCCACACATTCCATTTATCTTCAGCTATTTCATTCATAAACATGTAATTTTTTAAAAAATGTTTTGATGTAAGCCGGAGTTCGTTCCATTTTGTTTACAAATAGATACAAACTTGAACACCTTTAAAAATGGTACTCACTCCATTGTCTCTCAGTTTATTTAAAGCTTGGTGAAACCTCTTCCTTTCGTCCTTCGTCAAACTTCTGTACTCCTTTCGTACTCGAATAGGCTCCTCTTCGTACGACCTAGGAGCACAGAACTCATTTTTGAAAGACTCGTATTCCGGAGTTGGTTCGGAATGCCATGCCTGAAAACTGTGCCTGAACAAGAACTGATCAAGACAGGTGCTTACAGTCACCGCCCCGTCTTCCTTTTTCACTGGTATTTCCGAGCCAATTTCTCTCAAGCAATCCTTCCAGTCATCCGGGTAGTCGATAGGGTGAATCGCTTCCGAGGGCAGTACTACACTAATGAGGAATATCAGCTGGGAAAGACAGCATTAAAATTAGATACAAAAGCATTTTCTGGTTAAATATTTATCAACGAAAACAAGAAATATATTATCATATCGCTAGGTTGGCGAATCCCTTGGTCGCAAACACAGCAAAGACTCTTTGAAGGAACAACATGTCTGCCAAGTTCGGTATTTGCATCATCAAAATGGTACAAAAATTAAATAATACACCATCAGACAGGTGCAGAGTTATTGATATTTGTTGAAATAATGATACTTTTTTTGTTACAATTTCGTATTTTCTAAGCCAATTTGGAAAACCCTGTATAAACAGAAGAGTGAGTGATAGAGACCTCGGGCTAGATTTTTAAGAATGCCGGTGAAATACGTAACCCGTACAAGGAATCTTGTTTTTTTAAGTACTTATTTTCTTTTTAATAGGGGGCCTCAGTTTATAACTCTTCTTAGTTAAATATGCAAAGTTGCAGAATTTCATGAAGATAGTTAATTGATGTATTATGTTACAAAATTAGATATGTTGTTCTATTCTGTAATTTTTTTCCATCCTGTCAATAACATACTCTGTGTAATATAATCTTGTGCTTTTACTTCTAAATCTTATATTTTACATACTATTAAGGATCTAGTTCTGACAGAACAGAAAATTATTCCCCATTTTCCCCCAATTTCATGATTTCTGAAAATATTTATTCAGAAAAATACCTGACTGTTGTTGATTATAAACAAATATTTGAAAAAAATAACGAGATGTCATACGCAAATTACATTATATAACATCCTCCTTTCCTTCAGGATCACTCACACATAACAGACATACACGTGAATAGCACCTTAATTTAGAGTGAGATATTGTAGAGTCAAACAATGAATTAAACTGCATCAAACAGCTGTTTCGTCCTTCTATGACTCTTCAGTGATGCTATGGGTGTAGAAGGTGTAGATACAGCACGTGAATCGTAAGCCTTGAGTTACTCCAGCTTCTAAATTTGCCAAGTAGAGTTGGATCCATGTCAAATTACTGCCTGGTATGTACTATACGAAATTCAATTAAATTTTATATCCTTTCAATATGTAGACATATTGTTTGGAAATCGAAAGTTTGGGCCTTGTTTAAAACAAATCACTTTTTTATTAAAACTCCACATTTACTATTGTCGAATGAAAGAGTGTATATCAAACTTTGATATTTGTAAAATTTTATTTAGTAAGACAATGAAAATTGAAAATGGCTAGCCATCAAATATAATAAAATGATAGATTTTCAGAAATTGGACAGTCAGAAATCTTGTTTTCCCCCCTCATTAACACTAATTATAATCCCCTTTTATTTACCAAGTATTTGAAAGAAAGAAAAAGGACTTCCTAACATAGCCAGAGTGTGGATTAACTAGAGACTAAACCT
The DNA here is from genome assembly GCF_031769215.1 of Ylistrum balloti. Lineage (NCBI taxonomy): Eukaryota > Metazoa > Mollusca > Bivalvia > Pectinida > Pectinidae > Ylistrum > Ylistrum balloti. Next base: position 252,445 of record NW_026782463.1, on the reverse strand, counting down.
CAAAGACATCATAGCATAGTCAGAGTGTGGATTAACTAGAGACTAAACCTCAAAGACATCATAGCATAGCCAGAGTGTGGATTAACTAGAGACTAAACCTCAAAGACATCATAGCATAGCCAGAGTGTGGATTAACTAGAGACTAAACCTCAAAGACATCATAGCATAGTCAGAGTGTGGATTAACTGGAGACTAAACCTCACAGACTTCCTAACATAGCCAGAGTGTGGATTAACTAGAGACTAAACCTCAAAGACATCATAGCATAGTCAGAGTGTGGATTAACTGGAGACTAAACCTCACAGACTTCCTACCATAGCCAGAGTGTGGATTAACTGGAGACTAAACCTCAAAGACATCATAGCATAGCCAGAGTGTGGATTAACTAGAGACTAAACCTCAAAGACATCATAGCATAGTCAGAGTGCGGATTAACTGGAGACTAAACCTCACAGACTTACTAAAATAGTCAGAGTCTGGATTAATTAGAGACTAAACCTCACAGACATCATAGCATAGTCAGAGTGTGGATTAACTGGAGACTAAACCTCAAAGACATCATAGCATAGTCAGAGTCTGGATTAACTAGAGACTAAACACCACAGACTTCCTAACATAGTCAAAGTGTGGATGAACTAGAGACTAAACACCATAGACTTCCAAACATAGTCAGATTGTTGATTAACTAGAGACTAAACCTCACAGACTTCATAACATAGCTCAACACTACAGACTTCCTAACATAGTCAGAGTGTGGATTAACTAGAGACGAAGCATCACAGACTTCCTAACATAGTCAGTGTGTGGATTAATTAGAGACTAAACACCACATACTTCCTAACATAGTCAGAGTGTGGAATAACTAGAGACTAAACACCATAGACTTCCTAGCATAGTCAGAGTGAGGATTAACTAGAGACTAAACTTCACAGACTTCCTAACATAGTCAGAGTGTGGATTAACTAGAGACTAAACCTCACAGACTTCCTAACACAGTCAGATTATGGATTTAATGGAGACTAAACACCACAGACTTCCTAACATAGTCAGAGTGTGGATTAACTAGAGACTAAACACCATAGACTTCCTAACATAGTGCGCATTAACTAGAGACGAAGCATCACAGACTTCCTAACATAGTCAGTGTGTGGATTAACTAGAAACTAAATACCACAGACTTCCTAGCATAGTGTGGATTAACTAGAGACGAAGCATCACAGACTTACTAGCATAGTCAGAGTGTGGATTAACTAGAGACTAAACACCATAGATTTCCTAACATAGTCAGTGTGTGGATTAACTAGAGACTAATCCTCACAGACTCCCTAACGTAGTCAGAGTGTGGATTAAATACAGACGAAGCATCACAGACTTACTAGCATAGTCAGATTGTGGATTAACTAGAGACTAAACCTCAAAGACTTCTTAACATAGTCAGTGTGGATTAACTAGAGACTAAACCTCACAGACTTCCTAACGTAGTCAGAGTGTGGATTAACTAGAGACGAAGCATCACAGACTTCCTAACATAGTCAGTGTGGATTAACTAGAGACTAAACCTCAAAGACTACTTAACATAGTCAGAGTCTGGATTAACTAGGGACTGAACACCACAGACTTCCTAACATAGTCAGAGTGTGGATTTACTAAAGACTAAACACCACAGACTTCCTAACATAGTGCGGATTAACTAGAGACGCAGCATCACAGACTTCCTAACATAGTCAGAGTGTGGATTAACTAGAGACTGAACCTCAAAGACATCATAGCATAGCCAGAGTGTGGATTAACTAGAGACTAAACCTCAAAGACATCATAGCATAGTCAGAGTGCGGATTAACTGGAGACTAAACCTCAAAGACATCATAGCATAGTCAGAGTCTGGATTAACTAGAGACTAAACACCACAGACTTCCTAACATAGTCAAAGTGTGGATGAACTAGAGACTAAACACCATAGACTTCCAAACATAGTCAGATTGTTGATTAACTAGAGACTAAACCTCACAGACTTCATAACATAGCTCAACACTACAGACTTCCTAACATAGTCAGAGTGTGGATTAACTAGAGACGAAGCATCACAGACTTCCTAACATAGTCAGTGTGTGGATTAATTAGAGACTAAACACCACAGACTTCCTAACATAGTCAGAGTGTGGAATAACTAGAGACTAAACACCATAGACTTCCTAGCATAGTCAGAGTGAGGATTAACTAGAGACTAAACTTCACAGACTTCCTAACATAGTCAGAGTGTGGATTTACTAAAGACTAAACACCATAGACTTCCTAACATAGTCAGAGTGTGGATTAACTAGAGACTAAACACCATAGACTTCCTAACATAGTGCGCATTAACTAGAGACGAAGCATCACAGACTTCCTAACATAGTCAGTGTGTGGATTAACTAGAAACTAAATACCACAGACTTCCTAGCATAGTGTGGATTAACTAGAGACAAGCATCACAGACTTACTAGCATAGTCAGAGTGTGGATTAACTAGAGACTAAACACCATAGATTTCCTAACATAGTCAGTGTGTGGATTAACTAGAGACTAATCCTCACAGACTCCCTAACGTAGTCAGAGTGTGGATTAAATACAGACGAAGCATCACAGACTTACTAGCATAGTCAGATTGTGGATTAACTAGAGACTAAACCTCAAAGACTTCTTAACATAGTCAGTGTGGATTAACTAGAGACTAAACCTCACAGACTTCCTAACGTAGTCAGAGGGTGGATTAACTAGGGACTGAACACCACAGACTTCCTAACATAGTCAGAGTGTGGATTAACTAGAGACTAAACACCACAGACTTCCTGACATAGTGTGGATTAACTAGAGACTAAACATCACAGACTTCCTAACATAGTCAGAGTGTGGATTAACTAGAGACTAAACACCACAGACTTCCTGACATAGTGCGGATTAACTAGAGATTAAAGACTTCTAACATAGTCAGAGTCTGGATTAACAGGGACTGAACACCACAGACTTCCTAACATAGTCAGAGTGTGGATTAACTAGAGACTAAACACCACAGACTTCCTAACATAGTGCGGATTAACTAGAGACGCAGCATCACAGACTTCCTAACATAGTCAGAGTGTGGATTAACTAGAGACTGAACCTCAAAGACATCATAGCATAGTGAGTGTGGATTAACTAGAGACTAAACCTCAAAGACATCATAGCATAGTCAGAGTGCTTAACTGGAGACTAAACCTCAAAGACATCATAGCATAGTCAGAGTGGATTAACTAGAGACTAAACACCACAGACTTCCTAACATAGTCAAAGTGTGGATGAAGCACCATAGACTTCCAAACATAGTCAGATTGTTGATTAACTAGAGACTAAACCTCACAGACTTCATAACATAGTCAGACTTCCTAACATAGTGTGGATTAACTAGAGACTAAACCTCACAGACTTCCTAACATAGTCAGTGTGTGGATTAACTAGAGACTAAACACCACAGACTTCCTAACATAGTCAGAGTGTGGAATAACTAGAGACTAAACACCATAGACTTCCTAGCATAGTCAGAGTGAGGATTAACTAGAGAACTAAACTCACAGACTTCCTAACATAGTCAGAGTGTGGATTAACTAGAGACTAAACCTCACAGACTTCCTAACACAGTCAGAGGATTTAATGGAGACAGACATAGTGTGTGGATTTACTAAAGACTAAACACCACAGACTTCCTAACATAGTGCGGATTAACTAGAGACGCAGCATCACAGACTTCCTAACATAGTCAGAGTGTGGATTAACTAGAGACTAAACACCACAGACTTCCTAACATAGTCAGAGTGTGGATTAACTAGAGACTAAACACCACAGACTTCCTAACATAGTCAGAGTGTGGATTAACTAGAGACTAAACACCACAGACTTCCTAACATAGTCAGAGTGTGGATTAACTACTAAACACCACAGACTTCCTAACATAGTCAGAGTGTGGATTAACTGGATTTCTTAACATAGTCAGATTAACTAGAGACTAAACCAGACTTCCTAACATAGTCAGAGTGTGGATTAACTAGAGACTGAACACCACAGACTTCCTAACATAGTCAGAGTGTGGATTAACTAGAGACTAAACACCACAGACTTCCTAACATAGTGCGGATTAACTAGAGACGCAGCATCACAGACTTCATAACACAATCAGTGTGGATCAACTAGAGACTAATCCTCACAGACTCCCTATAGTAGTCAGAGTGTGGATTAACTAGAGACGAAGCATCACAGACTTACTAGCATAGTCAGAGTGTGGATTAACTAGAGACTAAACCTCGCAGACTTCCTAACGTAGTCAGTGTGGATTAAATAGAGACTAAACTTCACAGACTTCCTAACATAGTCAGTGTGGATTAACTAGAGACTAAACCTCACAGACTTCCTAGCAGAGTCAGAGTGTGGATTAACTAGAGACTATATACCACAGACTTCCTAACGTAGTTAGAGTGTGGATTAACTAGAGACTAAATGCCACAGACTTCCTAACATAATCAGTGTGGATTAACTAGAGATTAAACACCACACACACCCTAACATAGTCAGAGTGTGGATTAACTAGAGACTAAACACCATAGACTTTCTAACATAATCAGTATGGATTAACTAGAGACTAAACACCACAGACTTCCTAACATAGTCAGAGTGTGGATTAACTAGAGACTAAACACCACAGACTTCCTGACATAGTGTGGATTAACTAGAGACTAAACAACACAGACTTCCTAACATAGTCAGAGGGTGGATTAACTAGGGACTGAACACCACAGACTTCCTAACATAGTCAGAGTGTGGATTAACTAGAGACTAAACACCACAGACTTCCTAACATAGTCAGAGTCTGGATTAACTAGAGACTAAACACCACAGACTTCCTAACATAGTCAGCGTGTGGATTAACTAGAGATTAAACACCACACACACCCTAACATAGTCAGAGTGTGGATTAACTAGAGACTAAACACCATAGACTTTCTAACATAATCAGTATGGATTAACTAGAGACTAAACACCACAGACTTCCTAACATAGTCAGAGTGTGGATTAACTAGAGACTAAACACCACAGACTTCCTGACATAGTGCGGATTAACTAGAGACTAAACAACACAGACTTCCTAACATAGTCAGAGGGTGGATTAACTAGGGACTGAACACCACAGACTTCCTAACATAGTCAGAGTGTGGATTAACTAGAGACTGAACACCACAGACTTCCTAGCATAGTCAGAGTCTGGATTAACTAGAGACTAAACACCACAGACTTCCTAACATAGTCAGCGTGTGGATTAACTAGAGACTGAACACCACAGACTTCCTAACATAGTCAGCGTGTGGATTAACTAGAGATTAAACACCACAAACTTCCTAACCTAGTGTGGATTAACTAAAGACTAAACACCACAGACTTCCTGACATTGTGCGGATTAACTAGAGACTAAACACTACAGACTTCCTAACATAGTCAGAGTGTGGATTAACTAGAGACTAAACCTCACAGACTTCCTAACATAGTCAGTGTGGATTAACTAAAGACTAAACACCACAGACTTACTTACATTGTCAGTGTGGATTACCTAGAGACGAAGCATCACAGACTTCCTAACATAGTCAGTGTGTGGATTAACTAGAGATAAAAGACCACAGACTCCCTAACATAGTCAGTGTGGGTTAACTAGAGATTAAACACCACAGAGTCCCTAACATAGGGCGGATTAACTGGAAACTAAACACCACAGACTCCCTAACATAGTCAGATTGTTGATTAACTAGAGACTAAACCTCACAGACTTCCTAACATAGTGCGGATTAGCAAGAGACGAAGCATTACATACCTCCTAACATAGTCAAAGTGTGGATAACCTAGATCTAAACATCACAGACTTACTAGCATAGTCAGTGTGTGGATTAACTAGAGACTAATCCTCACAGACTCCCTAACGTAGTCAGAGTGGATAAACTAGAGACTAAACCTCACAGACTTCCTAACATAGTCAGTGTGGATTAACTAGAGACTAAATACCACAGACTTCTTAACATATTCAGTGTGGATTAACTAGAGACGAAGCATCACAGACTTACCAGCGATGAAGGAGTCATCATGCCGTAATGTCGCCGTTCCTTCCAACATCACCTAGAATTACAGATGTTATATAGTCCTTAAGTTTCTATATAAGTCGACACACGTGATCTTCAACAAAACACATTACTAATGGTTATAATATACCGTATAATACATTGAGATATTATTGTAGACATACGTTAAGTAAACAATAGAAGCATCGGTTTTTGTGCGTCATTATTTCTTTTGTGAGAATACAAGCTTAGTGCTAAGTCTTTGTATGTCACTTAACTCTGTAGCCGTTAAATCGAATCTTTTGTTTTCCTAAGTTTCCTTGTTCGCGGGTTGTACAACATCTGCAACCTGCACAGGTTGGTTTGTGATAATGCTTCCCGCTGATTTCTTTCAACACCACGTATTTTATTTGTATATATAATAAGACTAGTTGACCATTGATTCAACACTCAATCAAACCACTGAAGATGTGTAATGTGTTTCATAAGATATCTATAGATCATAAAAAAAAAATTAATTGGAATTTGAATTCGTTAAATTAGATATTAAATTACTCATCTAATACGGTAAAGAATACCAGGGTGGTCGGTCGGGTGGTGCAGTGCTAACGCACTCGCCTTTCACCTAGCCGTCCGGGGTTGGACTCCTGGAACGGATGTGAAAAGGTAAAGGTCACCTGCCCGACCATGTGGGTTTTTCCCGGGGTACTCCGGTTTCCTTCAACAACAAGACCCCTCTCGCGCTCACATCCGGGCCAACAAGAGTGATTAGTTGAAATAACTTGTTTCGCAATGGCTGTAAAATAAATAAAGTTTAAAGTTTAATATTCCAGATGCCTGCTTTCTATTCTATAAAACACATATTAAATCAGATTTCTTATCAAGAAAACTATATTTTCTATTTTTTTTAAAAGATACCCTAACTTGATAGAGAAGAAGATGCACGTTAAGGATAAATGACAATGTGGTTAACCGTAGTGTGGTATTGTTGATTTACATATTTTCATTGTTGTTGTTGAAAACTTCTGCTTGCCTCTTTTCGGATTTTTCGTAATTATTAATTTTATAGAAAATAATCAAATGGTATTCTTAATCCACTAACCCTTCTTGCCTGGAATTCTGTAAAACAAAAAGCTGACATATCATGAACATAGAAAGCAGAAAAGTGGCTCTGCCGATATATGCACTGCTGTACTGTAGTAATTCTACCTCCTGATGAAAAAGCCAATCTAAAATTGAGATCTACCCGACAGAGTTATGGAAGTCATTTGTTCCCAAATGTCGATATAATCATCCGTGATTTATTAAGAGACTAGAAAAAAGTTACTATCAGTGTGAAATACCATCACAGTGACAGGAGGCTGTTCACAGGAAACAACATCACAGTAACGGCATGTTGTTCCCAGGAAACACCATCACAGTAACAGAAGGTTGTTCACAGGAAACACCATCACAGTAACAGAAGGCTGTTCACAGGAAACACCATCACAGTGACAGGAGGCTGTTCACAGGAAACACCATCACAGTGACGGGAGGATGTTAACAGGAAACACCATCATAGGAACAGGAGGTTGTTCCTGGAAACACCATCACAGTAACAGTAGGCTGTTCACAGGAAACACCATCACAGTGACAGAAGGTTGTTCACAGGAAACACCATCACAGTGACAGGAGGCTGTTCACTGGAAACACCATCACATTAACAGAGGTTGTTCACAGAAAACACCATCACAGTAACAGAAGGTTGTTCACAGAAAACACTATCACAGTAACAGAAGGTTTTTCACAGAAAACACCATCACAGTAACAGGAGGTTGTTCAAGGAAGCAACATCACAGTAACAGGAGGTTGTTCACAGAAAACACCATTACAGTAACAGGAATCTGTTCACAGGAAACACCATCACAGGAACAGGAGGTTGTTCCTGGAAACACCATCACAGTAACAGTAGGCTGTTCACAGGAAACACCATCACAGTGACAGGAGGTTGTTCACAGGAAACACCATCACATTGACGGGAGGATGTTAACAGGAAACACCATCATAGGAACAGGAGGTTGTTCCTGGAAACACCATCACAGTAACAGGAGGTTGTTCATAGGAAACACTATCACAGTAACAGAGGATGTTCACAGGAAACACCATCACAATGACAGGAGGTTGTTACAGGAAACAACATCACAGTAACAGGAGGCTGTTCACAGGAAACACCATCAAAATGACAGGAGGTTGTTCACAGGAAACACCATAACAGTAACGGGAGACTTTCAAAGGAAACACCATCACAGTAACAGGAGGTTTTTCACATGAAACACCATCACAGTAACAGTAGGCTGTTCACAGGAAACACCATCACAGTAACAGAGAGGTTGTTCACAGGAAACACCATCACAGTGACAGATGGCTGTTCACAGAAAACACCATCACAGTGACAGGGGGTTGTTCAAGGAAACAGCATCACAATAACAGGAGGTTGTTCACAGAAAACACACTCACAGTACCAGAAGATTGTTCCCAGGAAACACCATCACAGTAACAGAAGGTTGTTCCCAGGAAACACCATCACAGTGACAGGAGGGCTGTTCACTGGAAACATCATTACAGTAACAGGAGGTTATTCCAGTGAAACACCATCATCAGAGTAACACCATCACAGTGACAGAGGTTGTTCACAGGAAACACCATCACAGTAACAGGAGGTTGTTCACAGGAAACACCATCACAGTGACAGACGACTGTTCATAGGAAACACCATCACAGTAACAGGAGGTTGTTCACAGGAAACACCATCACAGTAACAGGAGGTTGTTCACAGGAAACACCATCACAGTGACAGGAGGTTGTTCACAGGAAACACCATCACAGTAACAGGAGGTTGTTCACAGGAAACACCATCACAGTGACAGGAGGTTGTTCACAGGAAACACCATCACAGTAACAGGAGGTTGTTCACAGGAAACACCATCACAGTAACAGGAGGTTGTTCCAGGAAACACCATCACAGTAACAGGAGGCTGTTCACAGGAAACACCATCACAGTAACAGGAGGTTGTTCACAGGAAACACCATCACAGTAACAGGAGGTTGTTCAAGGAAACACCATCACAGTAACAAGAGGTTGTTCAAGGAAACACCATCACAGTAACAGGAGGTTGTTCCAGGAAACACCATCACAGTAACAGGAGGTTGTTCACAGGAAACACCATCACAGTAACAAGAGGTTGTTCAAGGAAACACCATCACAGTAACAGGAGGTTGTTCAAGGAAACACCATCACATAACAGAAGGTTGTTCACAGGAAACACCATCGAAATGACTGGAGGTTGTTCCCAGAAAACACCATCACAGTGACAGGAGGTTGTTCAAGGAAACACCATCACAGTAACAGGAGGCTGTTCACAGAAACCACCATCACAGTAACAGGAGGTTGTTCAGTAGGAAACACCATCACAGTAACAGGAGGTACAGGAAACACCATCACAGTAACAAGAGGTTGTTCACAGGAAACAACATCACAGTAACAAGAGGTTGTTCAAGGAAACACCATCACAGTAACAGGAGGGTGTTCAGAGAAAACACCATCACAGTAACAGGAGGTTGTTCAAGGAAACACCATCCCAGTAACAGGAGGTTGTTCACAGGAAACACTATCACAGTAACAGAGGCTGTTCACAGGAAACACCATCATAGTAACAGTAGACTGTTCACAGGAAACACCATCACAGTAACAGGAGGCTGTTCACAGGAAACACCATCACAACAGAAGAACAAACTTCACAACACAAAGCAAACATTGGACAGACGGTTGTTCACAGGAAACACCAGGTTGTTCACAGGAAACACCATCACAGTGACAGGAGGTTGTTCACAGGAAACACCATCACAGTGACAGGAGGTTGTTCACAGGAAACACCATCACAGTAACAGGAGGTTATTACAGGAAACACCATCACAATGACAGGAGGCTGTTCACAAGAAACACCATCACGGTGACGGGATGATGTTCACAGGAAACAACATCATAGTATCAGGAGGTTGTTCACAGGAAACACCATTACAGTAACAGGAGGTTGTTCACAGGAATCACTATCACAGAGACAGGAGGTTGTTCACAGGAAACACCATCACAGTGACAGACGACTGTTCATAGGAAACACCATCACAGTAACAGGAGGTTGTTCACAGGAAACACCATCACAGTAACAGGAGGTTGTTCACAGGAAACACCATCACAGTAACAGAAGGTTATTCCAGGAAACACCATCACAGTAACAGGAGGGTGTTCATAGGAAACACCATCAAAGTAACAGGAGGCTGTTCACAGGAAACACCATCACTGTACCAGGAGGCTTTTCAAAGGAAACACCATCACAGTGATAAGAAGTTGTTCCCAGGAAACACCATCACAGTAACAGGAGGTTGTTCACAGGAAACACCATCACAGTAACAGGAGGCTGTTCACAGGAAACACCATCACAGTAACAGGAGGTTGTTCACAGGAAACACCATCACAGTAACAAGAGGTTGTTCACAGGAAACACCATCACAGTAACAGGAGGTTGTTCACAGGAAACACCATCACAGTAACAGAAGGCTGTTCACAGGAAACACCATCACAGTAACAGGAGGTTGTTACAGGAAACACCATCACATTACAGAAGGTTGTTCACAGGAAACACCATCACAGTAACAGGAGGGTGTTCATAGGAAACACCATCAAAGTAACAGGAGGCTGTTCACAGGAAACACCATCACAGTAACAGGAGGTTGTTCACAGAAAACACCATCACAGTAACAGGAGGTTGTTCAAGGAAACACCATCACAGTAACAGGAGGCTGTTCACAGGAAACACCATCACAGTAACAGGAGGTTGTTCACAGGAAACACCATCACAGTAACAGGAGGTTGTTCACAGGAAACACAATCACGGTAACAGGAGGTTGTTCCAGGAAACACCATCACAGTAACAAGAGGTTGTTCACAGGAAACACCATCACAGTAACAAGAGGTTGTTCAAGGAAACACCATCACAGTAACAGGAGGTTGTTCCAGGAAACACCATCACAGTAACAAGAGGTTGTTCAAGGAAACACCATCACAGTAACAGGAGGCTGTTCACAGGAAACACCATCACAGTAACAGGAGGCTGTTCATAGGAAACACCATCACAGTAACAGGAGGCTGTTCACAGGAAACACCATCAAAATGACAGGAGGTTGTTCACAGGAAACACCATCACAGTGACAGGAGGCTGTTCACAGGAAACACCATCACAGTAACAGGAGGTTGTTCACAGGAAACACCATCACAGTAACAGAAGATTGTTCACAGGAAACGCCATCACAGTGACAGGAGGTTGTTCACAGAAAACACAAATACAGTAACTGAAGGTTGTTTACAGGACACACCGCCAATGTAACAGAAGGTTTTTCACAGAAAAAACAAACACAGTAACTGAAGGTTGTTCACAGGAAACACCGCTAGTGTAACAGAAGGTTGTTCACAGGAAACACAAATACAGTAACTGAAGGTTGTTCACAGTAAACACCATCACAGTGATAAGAAGGTGTTCCAGGAAACAACATCACAGTAACAGGAGGCTGTTCACAGGAAACACCATCAAAATGACAGGAGGTTGTTCACAGGAAACACCATAACAGTAACAGGAAACTGTTCACAGGAAACACCATCATAGTAATAGAGGATGTTCACAGAAAACACCATCACAGTAACAGGAGGTTGTTCAAGGAAACACCATCACAATAACAGGAGGTTGTTCACAGAAAACACCATCACAGTAACAGGAGGCTGTTCACAGGAAACACCATCACAGTAACAGGAGGTTGTTCACAGAAAACACCATCACAGTGATAAGAAGTTGTTCCAGGAAACAACATCACAGTAACAGGAGGTTGTTCCCAGAAAACACCATCACAGTAACAGACAAACACCATCACAGTAACAGGAGGTTGTTCACAGAAAACACCATCACCGTAACAGGAGGATGTTCACAGGAAACACCATCTTAGTAACAGTAGACTGTTCACAGGAAACACCATCACAGTAACGGGAGACTTTAACAGGAAACACCATCACAGTAACAGGAGGCTGTTCACAGGAAACACCATCACAGTAACAGGAGGTTGTTCACAGAAAACACCATCACAGTAACGGGAGGTTGTTCCAAGAAAAACCATCACATTAACTGCAAGTTGTTCACAGGAAACACCATCACAGTAACAGAAGGTTATTCCAGGAAACACCATCACAGTAACAGGAGGGTGTTCATAGGAAACACCATCAAAGTAACAGGGATGTTGTTCCAGGAAACACCATCACAGTAACAGGAGGTTGTTCACAAACACCATCACAACAGGACAGGAGGTTGTTCACAGGAAACACCATCACAGTAACGGGAGGTTTTAACAGGAAACACCATCACAGTAACAGGAGGTTGTTCACAGGAAACACCATCACAGTAACAGGAGGCTGTTCACAGGAAACACCATCACAGTAACAGGAGGTTGTTCACAGGAAACACCATCACAGTAACAGGAGGTTGTTCACAGGAAACACCATCACAGTAACAGAAGGTTGTTCACAGGAAACACCATCACAGTAACAGGAGGTTGCTCACAGGAAACACCATCACAGTAACGGCAAGGAAACACCATCACATTAACTGCAAGTTGTTCACAGGAAACACCATCACAGTAACAGAAGGTTATTCCAGGAAACACCATCACAGTAACAGAAGGTTATTCCAGGAGACACCATTACATTAACAGAAGGCTGTTCACAGGAAACACCATCACAGTAACAGGAGGTTGTTACAGGAAACACCATCACAGTGACAGGAGGCTGTTCACAGGAAACACCATCACAGTGACAGGAGGTTGTTCCCAGGAAAAGCAATCAGTGACAGGAGGCTGTTCACTGGAAACACCATCACATTAACAGGAGGTTGTTCAAGGAAACACCATCATAGTAACAGGAGGCTTTTCACTGGAATCACCATCACAGTGACAGGAGGTTGTTCAAGGAAACACCATCACAATAACAGGAGGTTGTTCACAGAAACCACCATCACAGTAACAGTAGGCAGTTCACATGAAACACTGCCAGAGTAACAGAATGTTGTTCACAGGAAACACCATCACAGTGACAGGAGGATGTTCACAGGAAACACCATCACAGTAACAGGAGGTTGTTCCCAGGAAACACCCTCTCAGTGACGGGAGGATGTTCACAGAAAACATCATCACAGTGACAGGAGGTTGTTCACAGGAAACACCATCACAGTGACAGGAAGTTGTTCACAGGAAACACCATCACAGTAACAGGAGGTTGTTCCCAGGAAACACCATCACAGTGACAGGAGGATGTTCACAGGAAACACGATCACAGTGACAGGAGGCTGTTAACAGGAAACACCATCACAGTGACAGAAGGCTGTTAACAGGAAACACCATCACAGTAACAGAGAGGTTGTTCACAGGAAACACCATCACAGTAAAACGAGAGAGAAGACTGTTACATAAGTCACCAAAGTGGACATCAATTTTCAAATCATTGTTTGACTTTAATAAAATGTTAGTATGTGGAAGTGGGTACATTCAAGAGTGTCTAAATAACTGTAAAAATAATTGTTGGAAAGATGTGTTTAAAGCTTGGCTCAGGCTAAATGATTCTGACAGGGTTAAGAAAATACAAAAAAAAAAGTTCTTTTTAAAAATGCCACTGTGGTATAATAAAAATTTCACTAAAGGAAAAAAGCCAGTATTTTACAAAGAGTGGTATAACAAAGGTGTAACAATCGTTATGATTTGGTAAAAGATCAAAAACCTTTGTCTTTCTACGCTTTTGGAGAATTTGCTGAGATGTACAGAGTTAGAACTAATTTTCTTGAATATCAAGGGAAAATTTCGCCCATTAGATCTTACTTACAGAAATCTAATAGTGACTTTGATAAACAAGTAATTATTCATCCATTAGTTCCTATTAAAATTGCAGTTTTTTATGAATAGGACAAAAGGCTGCAAAGGCCTGTATAATTTGATGATTAGTAGATGTGTTACTTCTACCAGCAAAAAAAATGGGAAAAAATATTTTGAAGGTAATGAGCTGAACTGGGGCGACACTTATATCACACCTTTTAAAGTTACAAAAAACACTAAATTGCAATGATTTCAATACAGAATAGTACAAAATATCGTAACAACTAATTCTTTCCTGTTTAAATTTGGTGCTACCAACACTCCAATGTGTAATCTATGTAACATGGAAAGGGAAACAATTACTCATATTTTATGGGAGTGTCATGAAACACAGAGTCTACTGCAGAGTTTGGCAACCCTGTTTGATGCTTTCCTTATCCCTGTTTCATTTAATAAACAAAGTTTTATTTTTGGAATTTCTATACGCAATAGAATGGATATAATAAACAAGGTAGACAATGTAATTTTGGTTATAATTAAATTATATATATACAAAACAAGATGCCTGCACAGAGCCTTAAATCTCACAGCTGTAATTGGGTCAATCAGGGAATATTATATATGTCAAAAAACATCGCTACTCATGAAGGTGAACATTCTAAACAGAAAATTTTGGACGAATGGAAAAAATGGCAAAAACTGATAGCATTTTCAGACTTATAGATCTACATGTATTACCTTAAATTAATTGTATCCCTCGAGACATGGATTCTTTCTATCACAGATCACAAATGCTACCAGCCCAGCAAACAACTTTCTCTCTCTCTCTCTCTCTCTCTCTCTCTCTCTCTCTCTCTCTCTCCTACCACTGTTTGTGTTGTTTTGTGCTCATGGTCATGCATAAGGAATACGGATGTGTGAGTGCGAGTGTGTGTGTGTGAGGGTGGTGTGTGTGTGTTTGTGTGTGTGTGTGTGTGTGTGTGTGTAAGGGTGTGTGTGTGTGTGTGTGTGTGTGTGTGTGTAAAATGTTAATTGAAAAGAATCAAGTTTATATATATGTTATCTGTAAAGAATGAATCTTATATTATCTAAACGTTACATGAAAATGATTATATGGTGATGATATGTATTAGGAGTGCAACAATTGTAGAGCAGTGAAGATAATGTTTGTGCAACAATTATTTATGTGTGAAGGACTGTAAAGTAATTGTATGAGTATGAAATGAAGATTGTATGAGTGTATGATGAATGTTAAATTGTGATTCAGTGGTGATCAGAATACAAGGGTGATGATGTGGAGTGTGTAAGGGAGTGTGTAAGGATGTTCATTCATGTTTTTCGATGTCTTTAGTATTTATATATTTGAAATACATGTGAAAAATAAAACAAATAAAAATATGAGAGAGAGGGAGGGGGGAGAAAGAGAGAGGGTAGAGGGAGAAAAAGAGTGAGAGGGGGGAGGGAGAGAGCGAGATAGAGAGGGGAGGGGAGAGAAAGAGAGAGGGTAGAGGGAGAAAAAGAGTGAGAGGGGGGAGGGAGAGAGCGAGAGAGAGAGGGGAGGGGAGAGGGAGAGAGAAGGGGAGAGAGACCTCCGTATTCATGTGTAGAAATACAATTCACATTATGACACTAAAAGAAAGGAGACACAAGATGGCGATCAAGTTAAAACCTAGGAGTACGCGATATGAACTGTTGGACATTATATATTATCGTCGTTATTTTCCTCTCTCAGATAATCTTCATAACCAGACAATAATTTCTCTTACGTTAGAGGTTATGAAGGTTTCGGAACGTAATCTTTGATGATTTAATTTATGCCATATGAAAAGGAAATGATGAGCATTTTCAATAGAACTACCATACCATTAGGAGAGTTGGTTACATTAACACTAGGGAGATCATCGTTTTAAGTGTTGCTGCAAATATGAAACGCGTGTAGGAAGGTGATTTTTTAACTTTCACTCTTTGTGCCTGATAAAAATACGACAAGGAATTGAACAGCATAGAGAGTTCTCCACTTTTTGCTTTAAAGTGTCGCGTTCTGGTAAGCGCTTTTTTAAGATTTATTTGAAAAAAGAAAGATTTATCAGTGTTCGGAATACAGTATTTATAGGATCTGTCACGAGTTGTCATTTCATATGCGATTTACGAAAAGAATTTAGGCATCTTTCTATTAGAAAAGTAAAAAAACATCGAGAGTTTCGCCGTGTAGAGTTTCGTTATCTAGTCAATCATGACGTCACATAATTCGCAATATGTAGTTACCCCATTTGTGAAAAACGCTTTCTGAACGTATAGAAAATAAATTATCCTTATATTTATATTTGATAACCACTGATTTCCATTACTCATACAAAAAATATATAATACACATCGTTATAACAGCGGCGAAATCAATTTAAACTGCAATATTATCCCATTATTACTAGGTGGCGCCACCTTGGAGTCATCGATGAAGACATGCAATGAAATGGTTCTAAAAGCAAATGAAAAATTGATGTTTTATTAACTGTCTGCAAATACATATATAATGTTATATTACATAAAAATGTATTGCATGTCTCTTCACATTTAAATCATGGTTATATGAAATTAAGCTTTTATTCCAAATACCGGTCTTGTGTTTTGCTCAATTATATACGATATCCTGTATGAGTTATCTTGAACATTATGTAACATATTTTATAAGATATGTAAGATTATATATTGTGTTTATGTTTTATATAATTGAAAACTCGTTTGAGATATTATATTTAGAATGAGAATGCTTCTTTAGAATATATTTTTCTGCATATATAGAACGATAGATTACCATAACACATTCGACAACATACGCATTTTGTGCTCGAGAAATTTGACAGTTCGACAAAGTCTCGTTCCTAAATAAGATATCTGATATGAGACCAGACTTCGTTTTATATATCGTCCACGACAACAGCCGGTGCATGTTCTAAATAAGATCGTTTATGTCATCTAAAACGTTGGGTATATCACAGGAGACATCTTCCAAGTAAAATATATGTTATGCTATAAGGTCTGGACCGACGTTGCACCTTGTATAAACAATTTCTTGCCATCATGAAAGGAAACATCGCGCATTTAAGTACAAATAGGACAGAATTCTATGTAACACATGTAGATGTCACGCGCGCGCAAAAAAAAACGATAATTATATCCGAAACCATTGTGAGCTGAATGTTTCATCTCTCTCAGAGTTCTGACGTTCATGGCAGTTGAATTTTTTTGTTATAAACAATATGATAAAACCATCATTAGTAACGGTAGGATAGTCAGATTGTGCAACTGAAATGTCGACATTGCTTAGCTTGCTGTTTATACATCTTATAATCTTATTTTTAACTAACCAGAGAAAGAAATAGCTCCAGATGTTGTCCAAGTGGACTCCGTTACATATTTTGAATAAAGAAAAATGTTCATTCTTAAAGGAGATTATCATTTATAAATTAAACATACAAAATATTTTTATTTATTTTTTTTTGGCCAGCTTCAGAACTGGAGATAAAAGACATCTGTTATGAAGCTTGTTGGCATCCGCTACACGTCTTGAATATTCACAACATGGGGTCTAACATAAATATTTATGATATCTATTTAACAGTTTAAACAATATCTTGTTTCAGTTTTAAAACCAGGATGTAACCTGTTTCTTCCTATTTTTTTAGGAAATTAACACTACTGTTACTAATTTTTAATCTGTTATACAAAACTCAATACAGAATTAGACACAGTAGTGTCAATTAATGAAACTGCGTAACACAGCTATTTCGTCCTTCTATGACTCGTCTCTGCTGCCAAGGGCTGAAACTGTTAAAACTCAGGAGGCGGCTTAAATTGGTCGAAAAAGATGTTAGAAATATCATTACCCCAAACAGTTAGGTATCCTCATAAACAATACATTGCTATTGTTACTAGGACTGTTCATAGTGTTATTATAATCAGTCCTATTTAGAAACCGGAGATATCACAGTGTGGTAAGTGACTACGTTTTTATCGTATCGTCAGTGAACAGAATTTAGTTTGTGAACAAAGCGTGTGCAAAGTGGAAACAATTGATATCTACAACGTGCATCTACATTGTTCCTATATAGATAGCTAATAATGTACATTTATTTCGGTCATTTTATCATGTTTACATTTTCTAGTTATATTTGATTATATTTTCATTCTTGTTTTAATTTTATTTTCCTATGTGATAGACATTGACAAGTTGCGAGTTATTTGTCCAATCAAATGTAAGTCGTTACTCCGAGAGGCTACTTGAATTTACCGTAATATTTTCCTTTCTTTGTCTGCCGAATCGGCACCTTTTGAATTAAAACCGTTGAAGACACCAACCCTCTTAACCTGCCATGTCAACATTCTCATCATTTTGTTTAAGCCTACAGTCTATGTAAAAAAAATCATTTTTATCGATTTGAGAATTTTATGAGACTCGCTCGAGGTGACAAAATTACCTACTCAAAATGTTACTGCTGCAATATACAACCCGTGCTAGTAAAACTGTAGAGATTTGTTCATTATCAAAATATTGTTTCTATTCATTGTAAAAAGAAGTGAAATTTAAAATGCATAATTTAAGCATAATAATCAAACATCATTTTAGAACTATATTTTTTGTTGCTCTCTGGCGCATGAATATGGCCAGCAGTTTTTCTCTATATGTGAAATAGAAACTTTGCTACTTTTTAACAATGGTTCAGGTGCTGATTGTTTTTACGTCACCAATTTGAATTCTGGTATATTTCATTCACGAGGAATGACGGACACTATATCCGTAATCCATGAATGGTGTCATTTTGGGTAATGTATTGTCTCGGGTAATTCTGTTCAAACGGTCCGTCACAAATCAAAAAAGTTCTAGGCCAAGTTGTCGATAGATTAAGATCAGGATGTATAGGGCATACGGAAAGAACCTGTCAAAATCGTTGTTTATGTTCCTAGTGTACAGCACATACAATCAATTCGTCATGTCTATCTCTGAATGGTTATAGTATACATGTCTACTGAACTGAACTCTACCATGTCACTTAAAATTATCATCATCGTCCTCACATTTCGATGAGACATTTGAGCATGTCGTTATCATAAGTTTCTCCAATGCCAAGGTTGATCATCTGCTTCAACAGGAAAGACAGTCACAAAATTTGGGTTAGCGTCAAAATCGTTGTCATGGCATCGACTCGGCAATTCATGAATATATCGAAGATTAGATATATCTTTATTATACATGTATGTATCCAATAGGCTTGAATTATCATTCTGATCGGCATTCAATTTCACATATTTCAGTGTATGATATTGGAATATTGAAATTCATTTTGACCATAGAAATGAAAGTTTTGCTTGTCCACCATTCTATCTTAGTAGCAGTCCTACAACTACAAACGTGATTCCGTGTAACAGTCCCATCTTGGTAACTGTCCTACAACTACAAACGTGACTCCGTGTAACAGTTCCATCTTAGTAACAGTTTTACAACTACAAACGTGACTCTGTGTAACAGTTTTATCTTGGTAACTGTCCTACAACTACAAACGTGACTCCGTGTAACAGTTCTATCTTGGTAACTGTCCTACAACTACAAACGTGACCGCGTGTAACAGTTCTATCTAGGTAACTGTCCTACAACTACAAACGTGACCGCGTGTAACAGTTCTATCTAGGTAACTGTCCTACAACTACAAACGTGACTCCGTGTAACAGTTCTATCTAGGTAACTGTCCTACAACTACAATCGTGACTCCGTGTAACAGTTCTATCTTGGTAACTGTCCTACCACTACAAACGTGACCGCGTGTAACAGTTCTATCTAGGTAACTGTCCTACAACTACAATCGTGACTCCGTGTAACAGTTCTATCTTGGTAACTGTCCTACCACTACAAACGTGACTCCGTGTAACAGTTCCATCTTAGTAACAGTTTTACAACTACAAACGTGACTCTGTGTAACAGTTCTATCTTGGTAACTGTCCTACAACTACAAACATGACTCCGTGTTCACAGAAACAAACATGTTACTGACAACCATAATATAGAATTGATAGAATCAATCATATGTAGGCATGAAAGACAAAATCCGCCTCGGATTTAGGATTAAAGGAATAAAGGTAGGTCCTGATAATTGTGAAACTCTGGCCCGGATTTAGGATTAAAGGAATCAAGGTAGGTATTGATGATGGTGAAATTCCGCCTGGATTTAGGATTAAAGGAATCAAGGTAGGTATTGATGATTGTGAAATTCTGGCCCGGATTTAGGATTAATGGAATCAAGGTAGGTATTGATGACTGTGAAATTCTGGCCCGGATTTAGGATTAAAGGAATCAAGGTAGGTATTGATTGTGAAATTCCGCCCGGATTTAGGATTAAAGGAATCAAGGTGGGTATTGATGATGGTGAAATTCCGCCCGGATTTAGGATTAAGGAGTCGAGATAGGTATTGATTGTGAAATTCTGGCCCGGATTTAGGATTAAAGGAATCAAGGTGGGTATTGATAATGGTGAAATTCCGCCTTGATTTAGGATTAAAGGAATCAAGGTAGGTATTGATGATTGTGAAATTCTGGCCCGGATTTAGGATTAAAGGAATCAAGGTGTGTATTGATGATGGTGAAATTCCGCCTGGATTTAGGATTAAAGGAATCAAGGTAGGTATTGATGATTGTGAAATTCTGGCCCGGATTTAGGATTAAAGGAATCAAGGTGGGTATTGATGATGGTGAAATTCCGCCTGGATTTAGGATTAAAGGAATCAAGGTAGGTATCGATGATTGTGAAATTCTGGCCGGGATTTAGGATTAAAGGAATCAAGGTGGGTATTGATGATGGTGAAATTCCGCCTGGATTTACGATTAAAGGAATCAAGGTAGGTATTGATGATTGTGAAATTCTGGCCCGGATTTAGGATTAAAGGAATCAAGGTGGGTATTGATGATGGTGAAATTCCGCCTTGATTTAGGATTAAAGGAATCAAGGTAGGTATTGATTGTGAAATTCTGGCCGGGATTTAGGATTAAAGGAATCAAGGTGGGTATTGATGATGGTGAAATTCCGCCTGGATTTAGGATTAAAGGAATCAAGGTAGGTATTGATGATGGTGAAATTCCGCCTGGATTTAGGATTAAAGGAATCAAGGTAGGTATTGATGATTGTGAAATTCTGGCCCGGATTTAGGATTAAAGGAATCAAGGTAGGTATTGATGACTGTGAAATTCTGGCCCGGATTTAGGATTAAGGAGTCGAGATAGGTATTGATGACTGTGAAATTCTGGCCCGGATTTAGGATTAAAGGAATCAAGGTAGGTATTGAAGATTGTGAAATTCTGGCCCGGATTTAGGATTAATGGAATCAAGGTAGGTATTGATGACTGTGAAATTCTGGCCCGGATTTAGGATTAAATAAATCAAGGTAGGTATTGATGATTGTGAAATTCTGGCCTGGATTTAGGATTAAAGGAATCAAGGTAGGTATTGATGATGGTGAAATTCCGCCTGGATTTAGGATTAAAGGAATCAAGGTAGGTATTGATGATTGTGAAATTCTGGCCCGGATTTAGGATTAAAGGAATCAAGGTAGGTATTGATGATTGTGAAATTCTGGCCCGGATTTAGGAATCAAGGAATCAAGGTAGGTCCTGATGATTGTGAAATTCTGGCCCGGATTTAGGAATCAAGGAATCAAAGTGGGTATTGATGATGGTGAAATTCTGGCTCGGATTTAGGAATCAAGGAATCAAGGAATCAAGGTAGGTATTGATGATTGTGAAATTCTGGCCCGGATTTAGGATTAAAGGAATCAATGTAGGTATTGATGACTGTGAAATTGATTTAGGATTGGAATCAAGGTAGGTATTGATGACTGTGAAATTCTGGCCCGGATTTAGGATTAAAGGAATCAAGGTAGGTATTGATGATTGTGAAATTCTGGCCTGGATTTAGGATTAAAGGAATCAAGGTAGGTATTGATGATTGTGAAATTCCGCCTGGATTTAGGATTAAAGGTATCAAGGTAGGTGTTGACGATTGTGAAATTCTGGCCTGGATTCAGGATTAAAGGAATCTACGTAAGTACAGAGGATAGTACAGAAGCGTATTCCGGCCACGTTGTGTTTTATTTTATCTCGAAATTTCAAGATAGCAACTCGAAATTTAGAATTAGTAATCCGAAACTTTGAGTTTGTAAATCGAACCCGAAATTTCGAGATAACTCGAAATTTCGACTAACTAACTCAAAATTTCGAGTTGCTATCTCGAAATTTCGGATTACCAACTCAAAATTTCGGATGACTAACTCGGAATTTCGGGTTATATCTCAAAATTTCGGATTACCAACTCAAAATTTCGGATGACTAACTCGAAATTTCGGGTTATATCTCAAAATTTCGGATTACCAACTCAAAATTTCGGATGACTAACTCGGAATTTCGGGTTAATATATCAAAATTTCGGATTACTAACTCAAAACACAACGTGACCGGAATAGCTTCCGTAGGATAGCAAAATTCGTAAGTCGGAAATTCAATAAGAATGTTTGAATTGGGTAAAATAAATGTACTACATAACAGTAAATTTTCGTGTTGTCAACATGATAATGACTAATTTCAAACTTGATGTAATGCTGTACAACAGTCAGTTCTGATGTGGTCTATACTCACGACTGCAACACTAGATAATGCTGCTCGGCAGTTCTGTGTTATGATGTTCACAGACTTCTTGGTACACAGCAATGTAGTGGTGAATACAAAATTAAGCCAACAAACTGATATATGATTACTTCTTTAATGAAGTGTCTTAAATAAGGAGACCGATTCTGATGCTGGTGATATAAGTCATTCAAATACATGTACCTTATAATACATCATCAAATGTCTGAAGACAATTATCTCTCTGTCGATATATCACTAATTATTCATGTCAATCCCCACATAATTCTACAATGTCAGACACAAATGTTTACATCTGATGTTGATCTGATGTTGATGTCATTGTAACATGTGTTAAGTGTGACATTTACAACAGTCACACAATGTCAAACACAAATGTTTACATCTGATGTTGATCTGATGTTGATGTCATTGTAACAGTGTTAAGTGTGACATTGACAACAGTCACACAATGTCAAACACAAATGTTTACATCTGATGTTGATCTGATGTTGATGTCATTGTAACAGTGTTAAGTGTGACATTTACAACAGTCACACAATGTCAAACACAAATGTTTACATCTGATGTTGATCTGATGTTGATGTCATTGTAACAGTGTTAAGTGTGACATTGACAACAGTCACACAATGTCAAACACAAATGTTTACATCTGATGTTGATCTGATGTTGATGTCATTGTAACAGTGTTAAGTGTGACATTGACAACAGTCACACAATGTCAAACACAAATGTTTACTTCTAATGTTGATCTGATGTTGATGTCATTGTAACAGTGTTAAGTGTGATATTTACAACAGTCACACAATGTCAAACACAAATGTTTACATCTGATGTTGATAACATTGTAACACATGTGGTCAGTTAAGACATCAGCTCACACAGATATCTATCATTCTGTTTACAATGGTAAACATCTTTCTGTTTATATGGGTTCATATCTTTTTTAAACAGGAGACATTCTCTCATTCACAAAGGTGAACATTCTACTGTGCACACATGTAAACACACAAACACAGGTAACATAAGTCTGTTAACACAAACACCCGCCTGTCTTCTGTTAACACAATCATCCTCCTGTCTACACATAACAAAAAATCAACATCTCTATTTTTACACAGATTAACTACCATCTTTTTACCACTACCTCTCTACACAGGTAAACACAGGTAAATATTCACCTGTTGACAAATATTTGTTGGTTCACGCAGTCATATGTCTCATTACATTTGTGTGTTCACACACTGACAAGATGGAACCTGGTGTTCATAAAGATATATATCTGACTGTTTACATATGTCAACAGATGAATGTTCACAATGCAATTGTTAAGACAGGTGAACATTCATCTGTTGACATATGTAAACATCTGTCTGTTCACAATGTGGTTAAGACAGGTAAACATTCATCTGTTGACATATGTTTACATCTGTCTATTCACAATGTGGTTGTTAAGACAGGTGAACATTCATCTGTTGACATATGTAAACATCTGTCTGTTCACAATGTGGTTGTTTAGACAGGTAAACATTCATCTGTTGACATATCTTAACATCTGTCTGTTCACAATGTGGTTGTTAAGTCAGGTAAACATTCATCTGTTGACATATGTTAACATCTGTCTGTTCACAATGTGGTTGTTAAGACAGGTAAACATTCATCTGTTGACTTATGCTAACATCTGTCTGTTCACAATGTAGTCCTTCAGACAGGTAAACATTCATCTGTTGACATGTAAACATCTGTCTGTTCACAATGTAGTCCTTCAGACAGGTAAACATTCATCTGTTGACATGTAAACATCTGTCTGTTCAACATCTGTTGACATGTAAACATCTGTCTGTTCACAATGTAGTCCTTCAGACAGGTAAACATTCATCTGTTGACATGTAAACATCTGTCTGTTCACAATGTAGTCCTTCAGACAGGTAAACATTCATCTGTTGACATGTAAACATCTGTTCACAATGTAGTCCTTCAGACAGGTAAACATTCATCTGTTGACATGTAAACATCTGTCTGTTCACAATGTAGTCCTTCAGACAGGTAAACATTCATCTGTTGACATGTAAACATCTGTCTGTTCACAATGTAGTCCTTCAGACAGGTAAACATTCATCTGTTGACATGTAAACATCTGTCTGTTCACAATGTGGTTGTTTAGACAGGTAAACATTCATGTGTTGACATGTTAACATCTGTCTGTTCACAATGTAGTCCTTCAGACAGGTAAACATTCATCTGTTGACATATGTAAACATCTGTCTGTTCAGAATAGTAAACAAACAAATGTTTAGCAAATCAATTACCTGTCAATACGACACATGACAATCTCAGATTGTGACAACAGTCACGTAATATGAGAAAAGTAACAGGATAAAACAAAAGCTACCATTATCTGTTAACATGCTTGTATGACAAAAGTCACCTGATATGACTAACAATTACATTATCTAGTCACCTTTAGTCACATGATAGGATGATGTACCATATATATATATGCAATTCACAAGTGGTCTAACTTACTGATGGTGTTTACATCTTGGAGACATCTATAGCACAAAACTTCAGATGGAAATATCCACAGCTTCCAACCTACAAATATCACTGACTTAATCTGACGATCAGTCACACAACATGTGACACCATGATATGCGATGCATCATTGTAGTAACCCAAGTGATGGCATGCCTTTTGGAAGCAGAATGTCTATGATGTACAAACAAAGAATAAGGATTAACCTTGAATAAATGGGGACATAATTTGTCCTATAATTTATGTACAATTCACAATTTGTGCAAAAATAGCATGAGTGCAAGCTAAAAACTGTTTATCACATTTCGCCCATGTTATATACAGTGTTTTGACCTGTAAATCGCAGATATCACTCAACTGTCTGCTCAACAGATCTCATACAGAGTTTTTTTACATTGCTCTGTAAATTGTGGCTATCACTGTACTGTCCTGATGACATGGTCATGATGCCAGTCTCTGCCGAAGTACTGCAGTCATGTTTTCAATGCTTTTTTTGCATGCAGTGACACATATAGATACAACAGGATCTTGTGCAACAGTAACTGGGACACTCCCTCATATGTTACCTCAGTGATGACTTACTGGGACACCTTCATACTTTAGCCAAGTGACAACTAATTATGACACTCCCTCATAGGTTACCTAGGCAACGACATCTTTGTTTACATCCCTATGTCTATTGCTGGCAGGTCATTGTCTCTTCAGTCGAAACATCATATTCTCAACTGACACAATGAAAATGTGGTTTCTGCGATCTGCTGTTGACACATTCTGTCATCCTATCTGCTGTTGACACATTGTGTCATCCTACTGTGTCATCCTATCTGTTGTTGCCACATTGTGTGTACATTACTGCTATTGACATCTAGTGTCATCAGGTGTAAATATAGCCATTAGACACATGTTGTGTACTGGCCTAGGAGAAATTCCGAGATGTCTATCCCTGGCTGCAGTCTCCCTTCAATGCGGGTCATTTTGTCTGCGCTTTTGTTTCTCCAGAAGACGCTCCAGTGGTGACTGGCCAGCTGAGTTTCCTGAAGACCATATAGACTGTGGAAAGATAGCCATACCACTCAATTAATACATTCAACAGGATCCAGTGATATGATATAAAGTTCGTAGGTTCCTGGAATAGAGCGTCCCACAAGACTATCAATGTAATATAATGTGCCCATATCTTCCAGAGTTTTACCATATATTCCAGAGTTTTACCCATATCATCCAGTTTTACCTATATCTTCCAGAGTTTTACCCAGAGTTTTACCCATATCCTCCAGAGTTTTACCCATATCCTCCAGAGTTTTACCTATATCTTCCAGAGGTTTACCTATATCTCCCAGAGTTTTACCCAGAGTTTTACCCATATCCTCCAGAGTTTTACCCATATCCTCCAGAGTTTTACCTATATCTTCCAGAGGTTTACCCATATCTCCCAGAGTTTTACCCATATCCTCCAGAGCAGCTTTATTTAACATCACATAATGTAACATAAAAACATCAGCAATGTAGCCATTTATTTTTGCCGGATTTCATTCTGGTGAGTTCAGAGTATCATTTCCAAACATTTGATGAGTCCAATTACAAAGAAATATAGTGAGGTTTTGAAATTTTCAGCGAGTCCCAAAGAAAAAGCATGAACACAGGACACCAAAAGACTGTTATACTTAATTAATATTTTAATATTTTAATCTTAGAAAATTAAATTTCAATTCTATTTCAAGTCGAAGCCCTTTATCAGTGTAAAATTACTGGCCAATAGAGTATATTACAGATGAACAAACCTGGAAGGTACTTGGGAAGAAAGGACCTGGACCACCCTGTTCCTGTGGGGGTGGCACCTCGGGATGTGGTATGGGTTGTCCCATCTTTTCCCTCCTGTTATGGTCCTCATTGGGTCCAAACCGGAGTCCCATCTCAAAACCATGACTCGCAGACTTGCTTTCCATATCCAGCGCTGGATCAGGAGAGTTCCTCATGCTGTTTGACTCCGAGGAAAAAGGAGAAGACGCCAGACCTAGTTCATGATAAGATTAAATGTACAAAAATAACACCTATTAATTTGTATATAAATACATATAAAATGCTTTATTCATTTGTGCACCAATGTGTGCAGGTTTGCACCTTTTGCTTACAGGACTGGTGTACATGTTTATCAAAAATTGATAGGAGTTAATTAAAATTGTATTTCTTTTAAAGGTATATTACCCCTGCAGTATATCAGGATACAAAATGTGATATTGTACAACATTAGAATTTCATCACTTAAGTCATTTGTGTACGCCAGTCATTTTGTCCAATAAGGAAATGAACATCATTGTTGTGTTGGCCATGTCGGAAAACACTTATGTACAAATTTTGATAGAAATCTAACAATTATAAATTTCAACCAATCAGAGGCTCCCCTCTATGGCCATTTTGTTAAATCCGACTATGAACTCCACAACTGTGGTCATCATGTCAGACAATACCTTTGTACCAATTTTCTGGAAAATCAGCATTTTAAATACAATAATATATAAACATTTATTACTGGTTAGCTTGTATAAAGATAATTATAGGATGAAAGGAAGTAAAAACTGTATGTACTCCTTTCCCCTCCATTTGGTTTGTCAGACATAACTATTACATCCATCAAAGTCAAATGATTCATCTTGAGCGAGGAAATCAATATTGGAAAATTTAAATAGGAAAAATTCTCAACACCTTGTAAAACAAAATGTCAAAGTGAAGCTGGATTTGGTACTTTGACTTACTTTTTGTGTCTGCTGTCGACAAGGGAACAGACCAAGGTGAACTGCTGAACAGTGTGTATGTACCCAGCTGTTGAGAGGTGGAGCTTGGCATTGTCACCTGACTAGAGGGCCGAGGCTCCATCTCCGGAGTCAATAAAGGACTGTACAAATATCAATGCATATAATACTTAGTCTATATTTATGTTTAACTCCAATGTTGATTTAAGTTCAAACAAAAAAGATATAATTAATGAACTGCCTATGGATGTGTAGAAGATCTACAGATGCATCTTATATTTAATTAATACCATATACAGAAAACATCGTATATGTTGAGAAGTGGCAAGGAATTACTAAATGGCTGGACCTTCAAAATATTATCACCACTGACCAATAAAGACTTCCTGTGTCACTTGTGGGGCTATACCTTAAGTCATGACAGTTGGGCTATATCTGTCGGGCCATAACTAAAGAGCAATATCTGTGGGGCCATAACTGGAGGGCTATATCTGTCGGGCCATAACTAAAGAGCAATATCTGTGGGGCCATAACTGGAGGGCTATATCTGTCGGGCCATAACTAAAGAGCAATATCTGTGGGGCCATAACTGGAGGGCTATATCTGTCGGGCCATAACTAAAGAGCAATATCTGTGGGGCCATAACTGGAGGGCTATATCTGTCGGGCTATAACTAAAGAGCAATATCTGTCGGGCCATAACTGGAGGGCTATATCTTTGGGGCCATAACTGGAGGGCTATATCTGTTGGGCCATAAGTGGCAGGCTATATCTGTTGGGCCATAAGTGGAGGGCTATATCTGTGGGGCAATAACTGGAGGGTTATATCTGTAGGGCAATAACTGGAGGGTTATATCTGTAGGGCCGTAACTGGAAGGCTATATCTGTTGGGCCATAAGTGGAAGGCTATATCTGTTGGGCCATAAGTGGAGGGCTATATCTGTGGGGCAATAACTGGAGGGTTATATCTGTAGGGCAATAACTGGAGGGTTATATCTGTAGGGCCGTAACTGGAAGGCTATATCTGTTGGGCCATAAGTGGAGGGCTATATCTGTTGGGCCATAAGTGGAGGGCTATATCTGTGGGGCAATAACTGGAGGGTTATATCTGTAGGGCCGTAACTGGAAGGCTATATCTGTTGGGCCATAAGTGGAGGGCTATATCTGTTGGGCCATAAATGGAGGGCTGTATCTGTGGGGCAATAACTAGAGGGTTATATCTGTAGGGCAATAACTGGAGGGTTATATCTGTGGGTTGATAATTAGAGGGCTATATTTGTGGGGCCATAACTGGAGGGCTATATTTGTGGGGCTGAAACAGGAGGGTTATATCTGTGGGGCCATAACAGGAGGGCTATATCTGTGGGGCAATAACTGAAGGGTTATATCTGTAGGGCCATAACTGGAGGGCTATATCTGTGGGTTGATAATTAGAGGGCTATATTTGTGGGGCCATAACTGGAGGGCTATATTTGTGGGGCCGTAACAGGATGGCTATTTCTGTGGGGCCGTAACAGGATGGCTGTAACTGTGGGGCCATAACAGGATGGCTATTTCTGTGGGGCCGTAACAGGATGGCTGTAACTGTGGGGCCATAACAGGATGGCTATATCTATGGGGACGTAACAGGAGGGCTATATCTATGGGGCCATCACTGGGGATATATGTGTGGGGCCGTAACAGGATGGCTATTTCTGTGGGGCCGTAACAGGATGGCTGTAACTGTGGGGCCATAACAGGATGGCTATATCTATGGGGCCGTAACAGGAGGGCTATATCTATGGGGCCATAACTGGGGATATATGTGTGGGGCCGTAACAGGAGGGCTATATCTGTGGGGCTGAAACAGGAGGGTTATATCTGTGGGGCAATAACTGAAGGGTTATATCTGTAGGGCCATAACTGGAGGGCTATATCTGTGGGTTGATAATTAGAGGGCTATATTTGTGGGGCCATAACTGGAGGGCTATATTTGTGGGGCCGTAACAGGATGGCTATTTCTGTGGGGACGTAACAGGAGGGCTATATCTATGGGGCCATCACTGGGGATATATGTGTGGGGCCGTAACAGGATGGCTATTTCTGTGGGGCCGTAACAGGATGGCTGTAACTGTGGGGCCATAACAGGATGGCTATATCTATGGGGCCGTAACAGGAGGGCTATATCTATGGGGCCATAACTGGGGATATATGTGTGGGGCCTTAACAGGAGGGCTATATCTGTGGGGCTGAAACCGGAGGGCTATATCTGTGGGGCTGAAACCGGAGGGTTATATCTGTGGGGCCATAACAGGAGGGCTATATCTGTGGGGCCGTAACTGGGGATATATGTGTGGGACTATATCTGTGGGACTATAACTGTAGGGGATAACTGTAGGGGTATATCTGTGGGGTCAAACCTACTGGGTTATATCTGTGCTGCTATATCTGTATGGCTGTTATATCTGTAGGGCCGTAACTGGAAGGCTATATCTGTTGGGCCATAAGTGGAGGGCTATATCTGTTGGGCCATAAGTGGAGGGCTATATCTGTGGGGCAATAACTGGAGGGTTATATCTGTAGGGGATAACTGTAGGGGTATATCTGTGGGGTCAAACCTACTGGGTTATATCTGTGCTGCTATATCTGTATGGCTGTTATATCTGTAGGGCCGTAACTGGAAGGCTATATCTGTTGGGCCATAAGTGGAGGGCTATATCTGTTGGGCCATAAGTGGAGGGTATATCTGTGGGGCAATAACTGGAGGGTTATATCTGTAGGGCCGTAACTGGAAGGCTATATCTGTTGGGCCATAAGTGGAGGGCTATATCTGTTGGGCCATAAATGGAGGGCTGTATCTGTGGGGCAATAACTAGAGGGTTATATCTGTAGGGCAATAACTGGAGGGTTATATCTGTAGGGCCGTAACTGGAAGGCTATATCTGTTGGGCCATAACTGGAGGGCTATATCTGTGGGTTGATAATTAGAGGGCTATATTTGTGGGGCCATAACTGGAGGGCTATATTTGTGGGGCTGAAACAGGAGGGTTATATCTGTGGGGCCATAACAGGAGGGCTATATCTGTGGGGCAATAACTGAAGGGTTATATCTGTAGGGCCATAACTGGAGGGCTATATCTGTGGGTTGATAATTAGAGGGCTATATTTGTGGGGCCATAACTGGAGGGCTATATTTGTGGGGCCGTAACAGGATGGCTATTTCTGTGGGGCCGTAACAGGATGGCTGTAACTGTGGGGCCATAACAGGATGGCTATTTCTGTGGGGCCGTAACAGGATGGCTGTAACTGTGGGGCCATAACAGGATGGCTATATCTATGGGGACGTAACAGGAGGGCTATATCTATGGGGCCATCACTGGGGATATATGTGTGGGGCCGTAACAGGATGGCTATTTCTGTGGGGCCGTAACAGGATGGCTGTAACTGTGGGGCCATAACAGGATGGCTATATCTATGGGGCCGTAACAGGAGGGCTATATCTATGGGGCCATAACTGGGGATATATGTGTGGGGCCGTAACAGGAGGGCTATATCTGTGGGGCTGAAACAGGAGGGTTATATCTGTGGGGCAATAACTGAAGGGTTATATCTGTAGGGCCATAACTGGAGGGCTATATCTGTGGGTTGATAATTAGAGGGCTATATTTGTGGGGCCATAACTGGAGGGCTATATTTGTGGGGCCGTAACAGGATGGCTATTTCTGTGGGGACGTAACAGGAGGGCTATATCTATGGGGCCATCACTGGGGATATATGTGTGGGGCCGTAACAGGATGGCTATTTCTGTGGGGCCGTAACAGGATGGCTGTAACTGTGGGGCCATAACAGGATGGCTATATCTATGGGGCCGTAACAGGAGGGCTATATCTATGGGGCCATAACTGGGGATATATGTGTGGGGCCTTAACAGGAGGGCTATATCTGTGGGGCTGAAACCGGAGGGCTATATCTGTGGGGCTGAAACCGGAGGGTTATATCTGTGGGGCCATAACAGGAGGGCTATATCTGTGGGGCCGTAACTGGGGATATATGTGTGGGACTATATCTGTGGGACTATAACTGTAGGGGATAACTGTAGGGGTATATCTGTGGGGTCAAACCTACTGGGTTATATCTGTGCTGCTATATCTGTATGGCTGTACCTGTCAGGTCACACCTTCGTGGCCATATCTGAGGGTCCTTAAATGTGGGACAAAAGTGCCACTGATACAACACAGGTTTTATAAACACATTTAATTCCTGTCAGCAAATTGGCCCTTTTAGAGACATTTTTCCTTTTGAGTAACATCATCCTGTTAGTATGTATGTATAACTCACCTTCTACATGGCGGGGAAGAAGAATCAGGCTTTGGTGTACCCTGCAGTAGAAAATTCAGTCAGTTGTTGTTTATATCAATCACAACTCCTAAAATTCCATCACATAATGTATTAATGTTGGTTTTAGGTAGAGCATGCCATGACAAATATATTTATAATCATAAAGATTTATAATCATGTTACATCATTAGTACAACCTTCAATTTCATCAATAAAAATTTACTGACCTCTGCATGACCTTGGAAAGATGTATGTCTGTTTGGTACCATCAGCGTGTCTTGCATACCTCTAGGGGGCTAAAAGTAATAAACAATTAGATCTCTTTACTATGGGCAGTTGGGGATTAGAGGGGGATAAACAGTATTTAACAATTTCACAGATTTTACCTCTGTACACATGTATACAGACCTTCCATCTCTGTACACATGTATACAGACCCTCCATCTCTGTACACATATATACAGGCCTTCCATCTCTGTACACATACATACAGACCTTCCATCTCTGTACACATACATACAGACCTTCCATCTCTGTACACATGTATACAGACCTTCCATCTCTGTACACATATATACAGACCTTCCATCTCTGTACACATGTATACAGACCTTCCATCTCTGTACACATGTATACAGGCCTTCCATCTCTGTACACATGTATATAGGCCTTCCATCTCTGTACACCTCTGTACACATGTATATAGGCCTTCCATCTCTGTACACATGTATACAGGCCTTCCATCTCTGTACACATGTATACAGACCTTCCATCTCTGTACACATGTATACAGACCTTCCATCTCTGTACACATGTATACAGGCCTTCCATCTCTGTACACATGTATACAGGCCTTCCATCTCTGTACACATGTATACAGGCCTTCCATCTCTGTACACATGTATACAGACCTTCCATCTCTGTACACATGTATACAGACCTTCCATCTCTGTACACGTGTATACAGACCTTCCATCTCTGTACACATATATACAGACCTTCCATCTCTGTACACGTGTATACAGGCCTTCCATCTCTGTAAACCTATGTAAAGGCCTTCCATCTCTGTACACATGTATACAGACCTTCCATCTCTGTACACATACATACAGACCTTCCATCTCTGTACACATGTATACAGACCTTCCATCTCTGTACACATGTATACAGACCTTCCATCTCTGTACACATATATACAGGCCTTCCATCTCTGTACACCTCTGTACACATGTATACAGGCCTTCCATCTCTGTACACATGTATACAGGCCTTCCATCTCTGTACACATGTATACAGGCCTTCCATCTCTGTACACATGTATACAGACCTTCCATCTCTGTACACATGTATACAGACCTTCCATCTCTGTACACGTGTATACAGGCCTTCCATCTCTGTACACCTCTGTAAAGGCCTTCCATCTCTGTACACATGTATACAGGCCTTCCATCTCTGTACACATGTATACAGGCCTTCCATCTCTGTACACATACATACAGACCTTCCATCTCTGTACACATGTATATAGGCCTTCCATCTCTGTACACATGTATACAGGCCTTCCATCTCTGTACACCTCTGTACACCTGTATACAGACCTTCCATCTCTGTACACATATATACAGGCCTTCCATCTCTGTACACATACATACAGACCTTCCATCTCTGTACACATATATACAGGCCTTCCATCTCTGTACACCTCTGTACACATATATACAGACCTTCCATCTCTGTACACGTGTATACAGGCCTTCCATCTCTGTACACCTATGTAAAGGCCTTCCATCTCTGTACACATGTATACAGACCTTCCATCTCTGTACACATACATACAGACCTTCCATCTCTGTACACATGTATACAGACCTTCCATCTCTGTACACATGTATACAGACCTTCCATCTCTGTACACATATATACAGGCCTTCCATCTCTGTACACCTCTGTACACATGTATACAGGCCTTCCATCTCTGTACACATGTATACAGACCTTCCATCTCTGTACACATGTATACAGACCTTCCATCTCTGTACACATGTATACAGGCCTTCCATCTCTGTACACATGTATACAGGCCTTCCATCTCTGTACACATGTATACAGACCTTCCATCTCTGTACACATGTATACAGGCCTTCCATCTCTGTACACATATATACAGACCTTCCATCTCTGTACACCTCTGTACACATGTATACAGGCCTTCCATCTCTGTACACATGTATACAGAACTTCCATCTCTGTACACCTCTGTACACATGTATACAGACCTTCCATCTCTGTACACATGTATACAGGCCTTCCATCTCTGTACACATGTATACAGACCCTCCATCTCTGTACACATGTATACAGACCTTCCATCTCTGTACACATGTATACAGACCTTCCATCTCTGTACACATATATACAGACCTTCCATCTCTGTACACATGTATACAGGCCTTCCATCTCTGTACACCTCTGTACACATGTATACAGACCTTCCATCTCTGTACACATGTATACAGGCCTTCCATCTCTGTACACCTCTGTACACATGTATACAGACCTTCCATCTCTGTACACATGTATACAGACCTTCCATCTCTGTACACCTCTGTACACATGTATACAGACCTTCCATCTCTGTACACATGTATACAGACCTTCCATCTCTGTACACATATATACAGACCTTCCATCTCTGTACACATGTATACAGGCCTTCCATCTCTGTACACCTCTGTACACATGTATACAGACCTTCCATCTCTGTACACATGTATACAGGCCTTCCATCTCTGTACACATGTATACAGGCCTTCCATCTCTGTACACCTCTGTACACATGTATACAGGCCTTCCATCTCTGTACACATGTATACAGACCTTCCATCTCTGTACACATGTATACAGACCTTCCATCTCTGTACACATGTATACAGGCCTTCCATCTCTGTACACATGTATACAGGCCTTCCATCTCTGTACACATGTATACAGGCCTTCCATCTCTGTACACATGTATACAGACCTTCCATCTCTGTACACATGTATACAGACCTTCCATCTCTGTACACATGTATACAGGCCTTCCATCTCTGTACACATGTATACAGACCTTCCATCTCTGTACACATGTATACAGACCTTCCATCTCTGTACACATGTATACAGGCCTTCCATCTCTGTACACCTCTGTACACATGTATACAGGCCTTCCATCTCTGTACACATGTATACAGGCCTTCCATCTCTGTACACCTCTGTACACATGTATACAGACCTTCCATCTCTGTACACATGTATACAGACCTTCCATCTCTGTACACCTCTGTACACATGTATACAGACCTTCCATCTCTGTACACATGTATACAGACCTTCCATCTCTGTACACATATATACAGACCTTCCATCTCTGTACACATGTATACAGGCCTTCCATCTCTGTACACCTCTGTACACATGTATACAGACCTTCCATCTCTGTACACATGTATACCCTTCCATCTCTGTACACCTCTGTACACATGTATACAGGCCTTCCATCTCTGTACACATGTATACAGACCTTCCATCTCTGTACACATGTATACAGACCTTCCATCTCTGTACACATGTATACAGGCCTTCCATCTCTGTACACATGTATACAGGCCTTCCATCTCTGTACACATGTATACAGACCTTCCATCTCTGTACACATGTATACAGACCTTCCATCTCTGTACACATGTATACAGGCCTTCCATCTCTGTACACATGTATACAGACCTTCCATCTCTGTACACATGTATACAGACCTTCCATCTCTGTACACATGTATACAGGCCTTCCATCTCTGTACACCTCTGTACACATGTATACAGGCCTTCCATCTCTGTACACATGTATACAGACCTTCCATCTCTGTACACATGTATACAGGCCTTCCATTCCTGTACACATATACACAGAGTTCCCACTGTCTAGTTATACTTTAAATCTGTACTGCTGAAGACAAGATTGCACCAACCTGAACTAAATTATATCATAGAAGAAAACAGTGTTTATTCCTATACAATTCTTCTTGACCATGTGCTTTCTACCATCAGTCACATAGCAGCTTTGATACTATCTGTACAGAAAACATGGTAACACTCACCTGTACAGCCAGTAGTGACAGGGCCCCAAGGATATCAGCAGCATTGGGAGGGAGATCCTCTTTCTTTAGATTTTGTCTCATCAGGTCTAGTCCTTCCATGTTGCCGAAGTTTTGATTACCAAGGTTAAAGCGACTGATTCCTGCTAAGAAGTTAATAGGATTAAACATCGGCCCCTGGTATGATGGGTTGACACCTTGCTGAGTTTGCTGATGAGGGTGGGGCTGGTGGGGATGAGAGTGGGATTGAGGATGGGGCTGCTGGGGCTGAGGATGAGATGGGTGGGGTTGACCCTGGATATTAGCAGAACTTTGACTATGGGATGGATGTGTCGGTAGAAGATGCCCTCTCATTTGTTGAGTGTGTTGAGGAGGGGGCCCTCGTTGTTGCTGGTTGTGTTGAGGAGGGGGCCCTCGTTGTTGCTGGTTGTGTTGTGGAGGTGGCCCTCGTTGTTGCTGGTTGTGTTGTGGAGGCGGCCCTCGTTGTTGCTGGTTGTGTTGTGGAGGCGGTCCACGTTGTTGCTGATTCTGTTGAGTAGGCGGGCCACGTTGTTGTTGATTGTGCTGTGGAGGTGGCCCACGTTGTTGCTGATTCTGCGGTGGAGGTGGCCCCCTCAGCTGAGGTTGTAAAGGTCCTCTCAATGGCTGACTCTTTTGAGATGACGGACCAGGCTGAAGATGATTTTGCTGGGGTGGTGGTCTATGTTGCTGTGGATGTGTGGCTATTGGACCTGGGATTAACGACCGATTTGATTGGCCTTGAAAAGCCTGCCCTCCTCCCATGTTATCCATTCCACTAACTCCAATCTCTTGACCCCCTCCTTGAGGCACATGGTCGGCACCAGGACTAGAAGAGTAGTTTATATGGTTTATCTTGGGTGGTCCTCCTGCTCCAGGAATACGGTCAGCACCAGAGCCAGAAGTAGGATTCATGTGACTACCCTGTACTGGCCTCTGTATGTTGCTCTGTTGCCCATAGTACATATTCATATTCGGTGGAGGATGACTTCGGGAAAATTGGTTACCCACTTGACTTCCCTGCTGAGAAGGAGGCCTTGCATTGTTTCCTTGATCACCTGTCATTGAGGCTCCAGAAGGGGAATTTACATAGGGCATGTTTGGATCTATAATTCCAGCAGGATGTGATCTTGTATGTCTCTGGTGCTGTGAGACTCGCACATCCATATTCTCACTTGCTCCATCATGACCTTGACCTTGAATTTGTCCCTGGAGTGAGGAACGGTCTTGCTGAAAAGTATTGGGTTGGCCAGGTCCTGACGTCCTATAAACCATGCTAGGATCATAACTCCCTCCTCGAACAGGTCCTCCCTCCTGACTGGCAATGTGTTGGGTGTAACCCATTATGTCAAATTCACTGGATGGGGAGGATGTTGAATGATTCTGTTGCTGTGGCTGTTGCAGCTGTTGCTGACGATCCTCCTGTTGTGGGTTGACAGGCTTCCGAGGTGAAGACCTGAAATAATTGAGAATACATAAAAGATAATAAAGTCCTGCCTAACCAAGGCTTTGCCATATGCTTACTGCAAAGTAAATATAAAAAATTTATCACAAAAGTCAGCAGACTTTTCATGAATTCTTTAATTAATTCATTAATTTCCATGGTTATGTGTCAGTGTTTCTTTACTTCTTTTCTATCAATCATTCTAAAAGTAGAGAAAACTCCAAGATTCCAGTAGGTTATGAATTATGATAGAGCAGCTCACCTGAAGTCTGGCTGAAGAATCATGACAGGTTTGGGGGACTGGGCAGGGTGAGGTGATGCCATCCTTGGATGCTGGAGAGGCGACACCGCCTGTTGTCCTGGTGACACTGCTGGTGTGTTTGGAGAAAACTGTGAATCTGTCTGTACCAGTGGATATCCAGCTGTCTGTTGTGTGGTCAGCAGCTGAGGTGAGGCTTCCATTGCAGATTGCTGAGAGGTCAGTTGCCAACCGACCTTAGTTTGCTTGCCTGTTTGTTCCTGGGAAGTCTTCTGGTGTTCAGGTAAGGGTTGCCATGACATTTTTTCCTCCTCATCCATTTCTTCTTCCTCCTCTAAATGAGTCTGCATCTGCTGCTGAGCAAGTTGTAGCTGATGTTGTTTCTGTAGACGAGGTGGTGTCTGTGTAGGGGGTCTCCCTGTTCCTGTTGGGCCCCCAGTAGATGGCCGGCCTCCACTGGGTTTCATAAACAGTGGTTCACTGGTTGGAACCCCTAGTATATACTTGGGGGAGCACAACTTGCCACCAACACTCTCTACAGCCTTCACCTTAAGATACAAAGAGATTAACATTTTTACATTCCAGAAATTGAAATGTATAGTATTTTTAGTTTAAGTGTTGTTAGTTTCCTTAACACTGTAAGTCACATGATATTTTGGGAAGAGTTATTTTTTAATTATTAATGAGGTACATTTGGGAGCAGTTATTTTTTAGTTATTAATGAGGTACAGTTGGGAGAGGTCATTTTTTAGTTATTAATGAGGTACAGTTGGGAGAAGTTATTTTTTAGTTATTAATGAGGTACAGTTGGGAGAAGTTATTTTTTAGTTATTAATGAGGTACAGTTGGGAGAAGTTATTTTTTACTTATTAATGAGGTACAATTGGGAGAATTTATTTTTTAGTTATCAATGAGGTACATTTTTCAGACTCCACATATTTCCCTTAATATATATAATTGACAAGACTTTATCCTGTTAGCACTTGTAACAATACACTTATGAGTGTTTAATTAAAGAGAAAATGATAGACAATTGATTTATAAAGAAACAAACTCATTGCCCCAGTAAATTACTGGATGATTTTGAAACCTTGGTTTCATTGTCTTGTTAGAAATTTCTCTCTAGGTTCTACCTTATCTGCAGGCTGTTGTATCTTTGTCACCACTTTCTCCCCACCGCTTTGGTCTTTACTGGTCTGGCTCTGCTTCTGAATAATGGCCTGTTCAAACAGCCAAATTATTTTTATTATTACAGCTATTGTATACTCACAATGGAAGTCAATTTTGTATAAACTCTCAATCTATAAATTCTTATGTCCTCCAACTATCAGTATAATTCATTTTATTTAACAATTTTCATTCACTGTAGTAAGTATCCACACAATAATGATTTAACTCCATGAAAATATCTGATTCCGCAGTATATTGTTACAGTCTTGAAAATAACATACAAGTTCTGATAGTGTTGCTTTTCTGATAAAGAGTTTGTTAAAAGGACTGTTTAATCGGAGAGTAATTCCAGACAGCAATACCTAATTAGTTGTAGTGTTAGAACTTCAGTGCTTATCACTGAAAAACTGAAAACAACAATACAACATCACTGGTAGAGTTAGGACAACAATGCTACATCACTGGTAGAGTTAGGACAACAGTGCTACATCACTGGTAGAGTTAGGACAACAGTGCTTCATCACTGGTAGAGTTAGGACAACAGTGCTACATCACTGGTAGAGTTAGGACAACAGTG
Source organism: Ylistrum balloti (assembly GCF_031769215.1). Taxonomy (NCBI): domain Eukaryota; kingdom Metazoa; phylum Mollusca; class Bivalvia; order Pectinida; family Pectinidae; genus Ylistrum; species Ylistrum balloti. The sequence goes on along the minus strand of NW_026782463.1, from coordinate 212,514 downwards.
CTTCATCACTGGTAGAGTTAGGACAACAATGCTACATCACTGGTAGAGTTAGGACAACAGTGCTTCATCACTGGTAGAGTTAGGACAACAGTGCTACATCACCGGTAGAGTTAGGACAACAGTGCTTCATCACTGGTAGAGTTAGGACAACAATGCTACATCACTGGTAGAGTTAGGACAACAGTGCTACATCACTGGTAGAGTTAGGACAACAATGCTACATCACTGGTAGAGTTAGGACAACAGTGCTACATCACTGGTAGAGTTAGGACAACAGTGCTACATCACTATAATTCTCTACAGGACTAACTACATGTAGAGTGACACCATGACAATTTATTTGTATGTACAAAGTATAACTTGCACCAATGAAATCTTACCTGTATAGCAACATTTTGTCGAACAGGCTTTCTCTCTGGACTAGATTGAAATGTTTGTGATTCAGCAGCTGGAAATAAAGACGACACTATAATCAAATCAAATAATTGGAATGTTGGAAAAGCAGCAGAAAAAAAGTAATTAGAGAAATTTGCATTATCACGAATTAACCTATCAACATGTATACAGGATATTTTCATCACTACAATAATTTCATTCTTTGTTAAATTTTTACTGATGATATTGCCATCATGCCTTAAGGAGATCTTTCTACAGACAGAGAAAGTAACCTACGGTCCTCTGCCCCCAATTTACCATAGTTAATCAACATTATTTAGTGTTTATCAATCTACTCTTTAAAAGCTTTACCTTGATTTCTGTATTGTACACATGATAATTTGACTGTCCTGATTTCTGTATTGTACACCCTATAATTTGACTGTCCTGATTTCTGTATTGTACACCCTATAATTTGACTGTCCTGATTTCTGTATTGTACACATTATAATTTGACTGTCCTGATTTCTGTATTGTACACATTATATTTTGACTGTCCTGATTTCTGTATTGTACACATTATAATTTGACTGTCCTGATTTCTGTATTGTACACATTATAATTTGACTGTCCTGATTTCTGTATTGTACACATTATAATTTGACTGTCCTGATTTCTGTATTGTACACATTATAATTTGACTGTCCTGATTTCTGTATTGTACACATTATAATTTGACTGTCCTGATTTCTGTATTGTACACATTATAATTTGACTGTCCTGATTTCTGTATTGTACACATTATAATTTGACTGTCCTGATTTCTGTATTGTACACATTATAATTTGACTGTCCTGATTTCTGTATTGTACACATTATATTTTGACTGTCCTGATTTCTGTATTGTACACATTATAATTTGACTGTCCTGATTTCTGTATTGTACACATTATAATTTGACTGTCCTGATTTCTGTATTGTACACATTATAATTTGACTGTCCTGATTTCTGTATTGTACACATTATAATTTGACTGTCCTGATTTCTGTATTGTACACATTATAATTTGACTGTCCTGATTTCTGTATTGTACACATTATAATTTGACTGTCCTGATTTCTGTATTGTACACATTATAATTTGACTGTCCTGATTTCTGTATTGTACACATTATAATTTGACTGTCCTGATTTCTGTATTGTACACATTATAATTTGACTGTCCTGATTTCTGTATTGTACACATTATAATTTGACTGTCCTGATTTCTGTATTGTACACATTATAATTTGACTGTCCTGATTTCTGTATTGTACACATTATAATTTGACTGTCCTGATTTCTGTATTGTACACATTATAATTTGACTGTCCTGATTTCTGTATTGTACACATTATAATTTGACTGTCCTGATTTCTGTATTGTACACATTATAATTTGACTGTCCTGATTTCTGTATTGTACACATTATAATTTGACTGTCCTGATTTCTGTATTGTACACCCTATAATTTGACTGTCCTGATTTCTGTATTGTACACATTATAATTTGACTGTCCTGATTTCTGTATTGTACACATTATAATTTGACTGTCCTGATTTCTGTATTGTACACCCCATAATTTGACTGTCCTGATTTCAGTTTTGTACACTCTAAAATCTGACTGTCACAACTTCATGACTTTAAAACTGCATAGCTTTTCAACATCAAAGCTTCCAAACTTCATCTTATGAAAGGATTTTTTACCTGTCGTTCCAGTCTTTACAAGCACAGACGGTGACATGACCTTCACTGGTGCAGATGTTGTACCAATAACCTTTGAAGGAGCAGTGACGACCTTGACCGGGGCAGATGGAGCCGTAACGACCTTGACCGGGGCTGATGGAGCAGTAACGACCTTGACCGGGGCTGATGGAGCAGTAACGACCTTGACCGGTGCTGATGGAGCTGTGAACTGCACTTTTCCTATTCTATTAGCTTGAATATTCATGAGGTTCAATCTGATAAAAAGAGATTGAAGAATTGACATGAAATAATTAAAACCATTCTGAAAAACAAAATTATGATGAAATAGTTGTCTGGTTTTTCTTTATTTTATCTATTTTTCACAACTTGTGATGAAATATTAACGTCACACATTACAGGTCTTTACATATTTTCCAATGATGTGACTTATCAAATTGGATTCCAGCTGTTACTGTACTACAAAGATACTCATCTACCTCGCCAGTATATTGGCAGGTATTTGTCAGCAGATCTGTAGAGGTTCACCTTGAATATTACTTCAATTGAATTCTAAATAAAGAATTTAATTAATTATGACATTGGAGTCAAGATATTAGACAAAAGACAGCTGGTTTCACAGTAAAATCAATAGGTTGATAGCCCTCACATCAAGACAACACCAGGTGTGTAGATCAATAAGGAAACAACAACACCTATTATAAAAGCAACCTTGATTTTTGTGAGGACATACGACTGGGAACAAAGAAGCTCTTCAATGCAGTGTAGACATTAATGAGATACCAGTGACGTTAGTACGGTCATGATGTTTAGGCCTTCAGTTTAACAACATACTAATATGTATCAGATACCACACATGTTAGATCTTAATTCATTCTACAAATTATACAGATAAAAAAAGTCACAACCACAGAATTCCGAAGTAATGTTATGTATCACTATAATTCTAGTTTTACATGGCTAGGTAGAGGTTAGTTAAGGATAACACATTTATCTGTAACATGTGCATAAAACATTATGATAATCCAAAATATTAAACAAATATTACAGAGAATGGATTTTTCAATCAAGATGGAGAGTCCCATCTCCTCTAAATCACCTTTACAGAAGACCAATATTTGCTGTTGTCTAATGCCTTTTAAATCTATAAATAAAACTTGTTGAAATGAGGTTGCGCCATTTTGGATCCATTTTTGGTGTTTCCAAAGTGACATCAGAATATAATCTACAAGTGTTTCAAAATGTTTTTATAAATCAAGAGATCCCAGAGGGATTTTGGCACCAAACATTGTTTGATCTTCATTTTTTCTTTAAAAGTCGGATCTTTTCCCTTTTTTTCTCTTTTCTCTTCTGTTTTTGCTCTTAATGATACAAAATCTGATCAGGAATAATATATGAGTAGTTTTTCATCTTACCTATCAGATAGCAGGCAGAGAGTTATGAAAGATGGATACAAATCCAACTAGAAAATATTACAGGCAGAGGCACCTGAAGATAAAGTTCAAAACCCAAATCTGTTTTCATCATATATCAATGATACTGGTAAAGATTAACATTGTAACGGAAGGTATTTGCTGATGACACATCCCTATACGGTATGATTGATGGAAACAGACAAGATACAGCTGATACGATGACAGTGGATGACTTTGAATTCCCACCTAACCAATAGCCCTGCCTGTAACACTAGTCATCCTGTAGAGGATGGCCATGTCTTCCTCCAATGGCCTCTTTTCACTATCCACAGACTACTCCTTAACTCCCTCTCTACTCCAAATCATTCTATAAATACTCCAACATTTCTCTAAGACTTTTATACACTTGATGCAAATATCAATAGAATCTGTTTATATGTTAATGCAGAGACTCAACACTGGTATCAGATATCTGTTTTCAGTAAATTTGATTTTTCATTAGACTTTATACAATAAAAAGAAAATAAATTCTTGCATTTAGCAGAAGATGTTAATATTTTTAGTCCTGAATAGACTAGATTACTACTCTATTGAAGGCAGATTGATTCTGACATATAACATCCTGAGCTGTACATTAACAACTTCATTAGAGATGTTACTAGTCACAAACAACTTGGTTTAATTTTAAACAGTCAAGCTGATTGGTCTAACCATGTAAACGGCCACCTTAATTTGATGGCCACCTTCTTATAACGGCCGTTTTCAGACCCTCCCAATCGTTTTTGCTAATTAATGATACCTAATTTAACGGCCACCTGTCTAACGTGGCCACCCTTTGAGCAGTAAAAGAACTCAGACCAAACCACAAACTCCTAAGTACAGGAAGACGGTGACAATCCTGATTATTAAACTGTATTCAAATATCAATGTACAAATTGCCGCAACTTGGGTTCGAAAATAAGGAACCTCAATTAAGAGGCCACCTCTCTATAAAGGCCACTTTCATAATTTCCCCACAGTGGCCGTTTAATACAGGTCAGACTGTAAATACAATCGAAATTTTGAAATATAAAAATGACAGAAAGTCACCTGAGTTAATATATATAACATCCATTTATCCTATTTTAGAAAACGTTGATATCTTCTGGGCAAACAGTACCTAAAGCCAATGTAACATCTTGGGAGTCATACATAATGGAGGCATTACACATAATAAGAGGTTTCAGGTGGGACACAAGTCACAATATCCTTCATAACAAGTATGGCTTAATTCCACAAATTTAAACAATGACACAACAGAACATCCATTCTTTTTAAAGATTTTAAACAACAGATGTCCTCATGTAATTGATTAATCCAACAATTTATCAATAATAATACTGATAATTTTCTTGTTTACAAAATAGACCCTTTGATATAAGTCTAGGGAAAACTCATCAATATAACACCAATTGTTTTTTTTTTTTTTTTCAAACTTATCAGAATGGAAACAATGACATCCATAAGTGCTATTAAAAAGTTACTGATGTACACCATCAATACATTGGTTTTTTTTTTAAATATTGTTGAAACAAAAAGGTAGATATAATTCTATGTCAACTAGGAGATACTGCTTGTAATTCAAATTCAGAATTGTTTACTTCCAATTAAGTAAATACTAAGTTGTCCTCATAACACCTCCTCTCACTCTTCCTAACCTTCCTTCCTGCTCTAAATGATTCTATACCTCTAGATACTCTAAATTTCGTATACACTTGATACAGACAGGAATAAAACAGTTCTTGTGTGAATTAAGATTCATTACCAATACAGAAAGGTTCTTTTCAGTGAATTTGATTTTGCACTCATTCAATCTACAAATATTCTCAGGATTTGGGCTGCTTGTCAATCATATGGATTTGGCAAACACTTGTAAAAGTGTATGGACATTTGGGTCTGTGCTTGTCTCCAGTTAAAGGGATATTTAGATTCCATCTTGACACAATTGTTAATTAAATGTTTGCACATTAACCATTAATAATAATTATCACTTATTAATGAAACATGTTGGTTGGTTTTTTTTCTCCTCCTTGCAAATGTTTGTTTATTTATTGATTTAAAACTATATTCCCTCAGTTTTAGCCCATACTCTAGGTCCTTTGATTAATTTGTCTGTGTATACTTATATGTTATTGTGTGGAAAGGGCTTTCATAGAGAGCTTTCAGAAAATGAAAATCCAGATAACCCACAACATCCCCGACCAAGTAACCCACAACATCCCCATCCAAGTAACCCATAACATCCCCACCCAAGTAACCCACAACATCCACACCCAAGAAACTCACAACATCCCCACCCAAGTAAACCACAATATCCCCACCCAAGTAACCCACAATATCCCCACCCAAGTAAACCACAATATCCCCACACCCAACATCCCCACCCAAGTAAACCACACAACATCCACAATATCCCCACCCAAGTAAACCACAATATCCCCACCCAAGTAAACAATACAATATCCCCACCCAAGTCCCCACCCAAGTAAACCACAATATCCCCACCCAAATATCCCCACCCAAGTAAACCACAATATCCCCACCCAAGTAAACCACAATATCCCCACCCAAATAAACCACAATATCCCCACCCAAGTAAACCACAATATCCCCACCCAAGTAAACCACAATATCCCCACCCAAGTAACCCACAACATCCCCACCCAAGTAACCCACAATATCCCCACCCAAGTAAACCACAATATCCCCACCCAAGTAACCCACAATATCCCCACCCAAATAAACCACAACATCCCCACCCAAGTAAACCACAACATCCCCACCTAAGTAAACCACAATAACCCCACCCAAGTAACCCACAACATCCCCACCCAAGTAAACCACAACATCCCCACCCAAGTAAACCACAACATCCCCACCCAAGTAAACCACAACATCCCCACCCAAGTAAACCACAATATCCCCACCCAAGTAAACCACAACATCCACACCCAAGTAAACCACAACATCCCCATCCAAGTAAACCACAACATCCCCACCCAAGTAAACCACAACATCCACACCCAAGTAAACCACAACATCCCCACCCAAGTAAACCACAATATCCCCACCCAAGTAAACCACAATATCCCCACCCAAGTAAACCACACCATCCCCACCCAAGTAAACCACAACATCCCCATCCAAGTAAACCCACAATATCCCCATCCAAGTAAACCACATCCCCACCCAAGTAACCCACAACATCCCCACCCAAGTAAACCACAACATACACACCCAAGTAAACCACAACATTCACACCCAAGTAAACCACAACATCCCCATCCAAAGTAACCCACAACATCCCATCCAAGTAAACCACAATATCCCCACCCAAGTAAACCACAATATCCCCACCCAAGTAAACCACACCATCCCCACCCAAGTAAACCACAACATCCCCATCCAAGTAACCCACAACATCCCCACCCAAGTAAACCACAACATCCCCACCCAAGTAAACCACAACATCCCCACTAAAATAAACCACAACATCCCCATCCAAGTAACCCACAACATCCCCACCCAAGTAAACCACAACATCCCCACCCAAGTAAACCCACAATATCCCCATCCAAGTAAACCACATCCCCACCCAAGTAAACCACAACATCCCCACCCAAGTAAACCACAACATCCCCACTAAAATAAACCACAACATCCCCATCCAAGTAACCCACAACATCCCCACCCAAGTAAACCACAACATCCCCACCCAAGTAAACCCTCAATATCCCCATCCAAGTAAACCACAATATCCCCACCCAAGTAAACCACAATATCCCCACCCAAGTAAACCACACCATCTCCACCCAAGTAAACCACAACATCCCCATCCAAGTAACCCACAACATCCCCACCCAAGTAAACCACAACATTCACACCCAAGTAAACCACAACATCCCCACCCAAGTAAACCACAACATTCCCACCAAAGTAAACCACAACATCCCCATCCATGTAAACTACAACATCCCCACCCAAGTAAACCACAACATCCCCACCCAAGTAAACCACAACATCCCCACCCAAATAAACCACAACATCCCCATCCAAGTAACCCACAACATCCCCACCCAAGTAAACCACAACATCCCCACCCAAGTAAACCCACAATATCCCCATCCAAGTAAACCACATCCCCACCCAAGTAAACCACAACATCCTCACCAATGTAAACCACAACATCCCCACCCATGTAAACTACAACATCCCCACCCAAGTAAACCACAAAATCCACACCCAAGTAAACCACAACATTCACACCCAAGTAAACCACAACATCCCCATCCAAAGTAACCCACAACATCCCATCCAAGTAAACCACAATATCCCCACCCAAGTAAACCACACCATCCCCACCCAAGTAAACCACAACATCCCCATCCAAGTAACCCACAACATCCCCACCCAAGTAAACCACAACATCCCCATCCAAGTAAACCACAACATCCCCACCCAAGTAAACCACAACATCCCCACCCAAGTAAACCACAACATCCCCATCCAAGTAAACCACAACATCCCCACCCAAGTAAACCACAATATCCCCACCCATGTAAACCACAACATCCCCACCCAAGTAAACCACAACATCCTCACCAATGTAAACCACAACATCCCCACCCAAGTAAACCACAACATCCCCACCCAAGTAAACCACAACATCCCCACCCAAGTAAACCACAACATCCCCACCCACGTTAACCACAATATCATCACCCAAGTAAACCACAATATCCCCACCCAAGTAAACCACAATATCCCCACCCATGTAAACCACAACATCCCCACCCAAGTAAACCACAACATCCTCACCAATGTAAACCACAACATCCCCACCCAAGTAAACCACAACATCCCCACCCAAGTAAACCACAACATCCCCACCCAAGTAAACCACAACATCCCCACCCAAGTAAACCACAACATCCCCACCCAAGTAAACCACAATATCCCCACCCATGTAAACCACAATATCCCCACCCAAGTTAACCACTACATCCCAAAACCTAGGTAACCCACAATATCCCCATATCTCAGTAACCCAGAATATACTCACATCCAAATAACTCACAATATACCCACATCAAAGTTACCCACAATATTCCCACATCCAAGTAACCCACAATATTCCCACATCCAAGTAACCTCCAATTTACCCACATCACCAAATCCATACATATTGCTACATACCCTGGATATTCCTCTGCAATCCAATGTCCATGAGCTAGCAGTCGGCGACAGCGTAGCTGAGACTCCACTTCCGACGGTAAGCCTTCGCTTGGCACTCGACTAAAGCTAAACCCACTGCAAAAAAACACCATCAAGTTTCACAAGGTATGTTAGACCTGGTACATAACACTAATTAGCTCTACAATCGTTTCACAAGGTATGTTAGACCTGGTACATAACACTAATTAGCTGTACAATCGTTTCACAAGGTATGTTAGACCTGGTACATAACACTAATTAGCTCTACAATCGTTTCACAAGGTATGTTAGACCTGGTACATAACACTAATTAGCTCTACAATCGTTTCACAAGGTATGTTAGACCTGGTACATAACACTAATTAGCTGTACAATCGTTTCACAAGGTATGTTAGACCTGGTACATAACACTAATTAGCTGTACAATCGTTTCACAAGGTATGTTAGACCTGGTACATAACACTAATTAGCTGTACAATCGTTTCACAAGGTATGTTAGACCTGGTACATAACACTAATTAGCTCTACAATCATGACAAATGAGTTGAGAGGAGTATGGAGTGGTATAGGAATACAGTAACCTTTAGGAGGTTTTTTTTGTCAGAATTACCCCGACAGGTGTAAGTGACTTTAAGATTTCTTACTCAGGGAATGTCTTAACTGCTACCCATACATTAATTTATAGAAACATGACAATCCATCTTCCAAGCAGAGAAATAGGATTTATATCACGATCTGCTATGTTTATCTTCTATTTCAGATATTCATCATAATATTCATGATAATTATTTTTACCGTTAAAAAGCTCTCTTTACAAAATCAAAACCTAGCAGCAGAGATGTTTGCAGTCACATAACTGCTAAGAAGGGTTTCAGTGTAAACAAGTATAGGATTTAATCACAATGTTCTTGGGTACCTCAGTAGCCATGATCGCTAATGTACTGACAGTATGACTGTCGTGATTTGGGTAATCAAGTGTGCACTTCAGACCACTTTTCAAAAAAATGAGTTAGATGTCTGTTGAATTTGTTTCCAAAACAATGACATGTTGGTTTTCCCCATGGAAATTCTCCAACACCCAAAACAACATTTTTTCCTTAGCAGTGTCTTGATAATCCAGCTAAAGAGCTTACCGGGGTGGTATATTGATTGCAGAACTTGTAAACTACATAAAATAAAGGTTTATTTTCAATTTCATTTCTAAAGGAATATGGTCACAAAGAAAAGAGATGATCTTGAATCATTCATACCAGGTGTTATCCCCTAATCACAGATAACCCAGGCATTGTCATTGTTTACAATTGGCTCTGTGCTACTTATAAATCTGAGAATACAGTATTTGATTTTCAAGTCCCTAAGGATCTGTTAAGGATGTTTGCAAGTCAAGCTTTTTATGAGTTAAATTGGGAGTTCCTAATATAACATTTTGTCCACTGTTTAGTTGACATTGATTCAGTAACATTTAATAATGTCAACAATTCATGTTTTTTCTGTTGCTAAGGTACTTATCGTGTTGCTCTAGAAGCCTTGAGTAGATATTGATAAAATTATGCATGAACATCATCACAAATCACAGATTTGATACATAATGTATTTTGAACCTGATTTTCAGAATTTTAGATCCCAGCTTTAAATATTTCAGTTTGATTTTTTATCACGGAAAATAGTTTTTTAGGTGAAAATTTAAAAAATTAAGAGAGCAATCTCCTTTTTTTAATAATTAAAAGTATCCTGGAATATTTCTCTAAAATTTGAAATTGTGTCAGATATTAGATTTGGGTCATTTTCCAAATAAAACCAATTGAAATTGAAGTTTTTTTTTCCTTTTCATCCTAGTAACATGCTGTAAAAGTTTAATGAAGAATAGTTTTTTTCAGGAAATAAAAAAAATCGCCCCAAAACTGGAGAAGAATGCTTCTTATGAATAAAAGTTAAATACTTTGTGAGAATGAATATTTCCTATTCAACATTTTTGAACCCTTTAGCTAAAAAAAGTGCATCAACATATCCATTTTTTTTCTCTTTTCATTCCCTTTCTTATACATGAGTTTGTTTGATTTGTTTTGGTAGTATAAATCAAATGGACAAATTCCAACAAAGTTTTCACTACTTCCTGTAGAACACTCATAAAGTTAAAGATGAAATACCTGTGAGCCTTTTCCAGTGGCTGAAAACATCGAAGTTCTGCATCCTCAGTAAGGGGCAAATCTTCGTCTGAACAAAATGGAAAGAATTGAATTGAAGAGAATTAACTAATTTCAAAAATAAGCAGATCAATCATTGTCTTTCTATGATACAAACTGCTAACGGTTTTTACTGCTGGGTCTCACAACAAGAGGCACAAAGGGACTGCATATCTTATCATTTACCTTGACGATAGCTATACAATAAATTCTTTTAAACTTCAAAAAATTTTAATCTTTTAAAACAACTTTAAAACCAAGCAATTTTATACTCAAGGCTAAACATTATTTCGTCTATGACTAACAACTCCTTTTATGGAAGACTTCTGTCGATTAATTACATCACTTTCAAATTTTGAATAGATAAGTTTCATCACAAGACACAATACTACAAGTAACAAACTGTACCATTTCCTTATCAAAAACTCCTACAGATTTTTTTATTAATCCGAAAGAGATTAATTTGTTCTCCAAAAGAAATTCTTTAAAGGAAAGTTGATGGACGACAGCTGGACAACTGATATAAGGTAGACAACAAGCTACAGCATTTAAGGTCACCTAGCCCTAAAGTTAGCAGGGCTAATGATCAACTTAAACAAAGACTGTATCTACATTTTACAATTTTGGATGAAGCTAACTAAATATTAACAAAGTGCATTAAAGTTCTGTACTCACATTTACCGATGTCATGTTTGCCATCCTTGGGAGCCGATGGTGGCCGGATGTTGTTCAGAACTTTACATAAGTTCACCCATAAACTGGAAATAAACACAACATATATTAAAATCAGTTTTAAGCAAGAGGTCAATAATACAGGGCTTAGTGGTCAGTAGAGTTTAAACAAGGTCAATAAATCTGGTCTTAAAGGTCAGCAGTGATTTAACTCTTTTGTTGTGCTGTGTCATGAAAGTAGCATGCCCCACTTAAGGAATGATGAGCAGGCATGTAAAAAGTCACCCTACTTAAGGTTTTCCTTCTAAAAGATCTTGACCAGAAACTCACAAAATAAATCACTTCTATCAATGATTACATTTTTCTGTCTATAACTTCTAAGAAAATTATAAATTACATGTAAATTCCATGGGTGGTACCCCTAAACCAAAACTAGGTTACTGGGGCGAGATAGAAGTTATAATGGAGTACCCCTTAACCAATCTCATGCAACTCTAAAAACTTTAAATTTGGGATCCATTGTGGCCACTCAGAGAGGACTTTATGTCAGATGACCAAAAACGCTTCTTCATTCCTATTATAGTGGCAAACATATCCTTACAGACTAATTATTGTAGAGGTTATCAGTATAGTACAAGATGTTCTAAAGTTCCTGTCTGGATACCGCCATTTTTTTTTACCTTTAAACCATTATCCCTCTTGAGCATAAACTTAATGCTTCGTGTAACACTCCAACTAACAGACAGGATACATTTGCCTTTTGCATTCCATAAAAGACATATGCTATCACAGTGAGAGGTTTTGAACTTGACACACACATATACACAGTTGATCCTTAGTCTGAACAGTGGTGTAAGAAGGCAGTACAGTGAAGGCTAAATCCTTGCCTTGCCCTTGTTTACTGGTACGAGTCTATACTATAATAATGCTTTTTAGTTGATCCCTAGTCTGAACAGTGGTGTAAGAAGGCAGTACAGTGAAGGCTAAATCCTTGCCTTGCCCTTGTTTACTGGTACGAGTCTATACTATAATAATGCTTTTTAGTTGATCCCTAGTCTGAACAGTGGTGTAAGAAGGCAGTACAGTGAAGGCTAAATCCTTGCCTTGCCCTTGTTTACTGGTACGAGTCTATACTATAATAATGTTTTTTAGTTGATCCCTAGTCTGAACAGTGGTGTAAGAAGGCAGTACAGTGAAGGCTAAATCCTTGCCTTGCCCTTGTTTACTGGTACAAGTCTAACCAGACTATAATAATGCTTTACTGGTACATTACCTGGATGTTTTCAGGACAGGATTATACAGGTGTTCTGGGTTGAGTTTGAACCAGTCTAACAAAAGTTTTACGGCAGGCAAAGTGAAGAAATCACGCAGCTTCTGTTCTTGTTTTGGGGTATACTGCAGCAGTACATCAAGCACCAGTACTGAAAAATAGCCATAGTGTGCATTTACTTCTAGTAACACAGTGCATTAATACCCAGCTACCAGCATTGATTGACAGCAATCATCACCATTCTTTATATCCTGTCTTATCAAGTTCTGCTTAAAGTGGTATTTGTTTTGTATCACTTGAGAAAAAAAACGACTAAATATGTTTTTACAATCACAGGTGTTGACAGGTTATTGTGGGGAGAGACCATCTGTCTTAACAAACACAGGTGTAAACAGGTTACCATGAGCAGGAACCATCTGTCTTAACATCTACAAACGTTAAAAGGTTACCATAAGGAGGAAACATCTGTCTTGACAACCAGTCAGCTTTATCAATAATCGCCTGATCCAGCAAAGGTGCTGAGTTACAATGTTACACCTTTAAAATCAAGTAAAAAACCTGAAGTAGAAAATGATGTGAGCTTAGACATATAAACATACTTGTAAATTTGAACATCAGTTGAAATGATGTCTCTTCATCCACAGTCAAGTTTTCATCTAGGTGTCCATTACTTAGGTCCTCTGTGTCGGATGACAACTGTCGCCGGGCATGCTGCATTGCAAAGATGTTGATGGCAATGATCTGCACTAGAATACCAGACGGAAAACTCTGTGATGTCACGTGTGCTGGGAGAGCCGCTACTAACTTTTCACTCAGTAGTTCCGCTCTCTGAAGCTCTGTGGAGAAACAGCATTTAGTAAGTTAGCCATGTTTCATTATGTGCATTGAGTCTGGGTATCAAAATACAACATGTGTTGAACTTACTTCATCAGTATCACTAAAACTAACAGAAAGTCAACATGTTTACAAAAACAAAAAAGAACTTTGTAAAATTGTTCACACTACAGTAACCTGCCACAGGTGACACTTTCACTTTGTAGCATCTCAGCAGTTGAACAAAACTTGCTAAGCTGACATTAAGCTTTGTGTTATAACTTAAGTTTCTCACTTCCTTCAATACATCGGTAACAAATATTCTGCAGACAGCATATAAATATTTTAATGATAACTTACCTACACACATGTGAATGAATGCCTGGAACTGCAGGAAAGCAGTGATCATTTCACTAACAGACAACTTCCCTTTCAATTCACAACTGATGGGTAGAAAAAATAGTTATATAGGTCACAAAACAGATTAAGTTTGAAAAAGACAACTAACTTATTATCAATGTGTATCTGTTACAGTTCGACAGGAATAAAAAAAGGGCAGGATGCAAAAATAAACACTGGGATTCACATCTGGAATCTCCAGAGTAAAGACTGAAGCAGATTTCAGAGTGAAGACAGAAACAGATTTCAGAGTGAAGACAGAGACAGATTTCAGAGTGAAGACAGAAACAGATTTCAGATTAAAGTCAGAAGCTGGTATCAGATCCAGTTGATGGGCGTCTGTTTAATACTTGTTTCTAATAAGTAAAACATTACTGATTCTAGCACCTGAAATAAATGACAAACTATTGAAACACTTCAAATAAACATTTACCTAGTGATTTCCAAAAGAATTTGTTATGAAATCAAGGAAGTAAATGTTTCTCAGTTTTGTGGACTTTGTATTAAAGTTGGACATCCTATGAGCTCCTATATGAAACATTAACATGCTAGCTGCTGTAACAATTCAGTAACATCCCAGTGACAGCCTCAGTTTAATTCCCCCAATAGAACACCTACAGAACACCTACAACTGGTTGTTAAATACAGACACATGTTAAATAGTCTCATAAACCTGTGTACCTGTGTAACACAGGTCAGAATCTATTCCATGCCTCCACCAAGATTCAAAACAAGGGAATTCTGGCTTACAACTGATCAAGCTAAAGAAAAGACTTCTCTAAATGAATGGTATACTGTGGTTTGTATTCATCAGGGTAACATATTTTCCCTTCAAGAAATAACTTGCTTTACAGCGACTGTCATGAATCATCCAAAAAGAGTAGATCATTGTAGTTGACCTGTATATTGTAGCTACTTTTTATCAGGGTTACACAAGTAAAAAAGAAACTCTGTAGGCATCAACAAAAAGGCATATAACTGGACTTACGGATCTTTGGCCAGTTTGTTGTAAAGTTTCTCCAGGTTCGTAGCAGCCACAGGAAAGGGGTGCCTGACAGCAAGACTGCGAATGTAGTAGAACACAGTGGAAAGCTTGTTCCCATAGGCCGCTTCCACTATAGCCAGCTGGTTGTAAGGCTGACCTAAACATGGAAACATATACCATATAATGTACAAAGGTCACTGCATGTCTGGATTAGACAGGTGTCATTGTTTTACCATACAATGTACAAAGTTTACTGTGTGTCTGGATTAGACAGGTGTCATTGTTTTACCATACAATGTACAAAGCTTACTGTGTGTCTGGATTAGAAAGGTGTCATTGTTTTATATACCATACAATGTACAAAGCTTACTGTGTGTCTGGATTAGAAAGGTGTCATTGTTTTATATACCATACAATGTACAAAGCTTACTGTGTGTCTGGATTAGAAAGGTGTCATTGTTTTATATACCATACAATGTACAAAGTTTACTGTGTGTCTGGATTAGAAAGGTGTCATTGTTTTACCATACAATGTACAAAGCTTACTGTGTGTCTGGATTAGACAGTTGTCATTGTTTTATATACCATACAATGTACAAAGCTTACTGTGTGTCTGGATTAGACAGGTGTCATTGTTTTATATACCATACAATGTACAAAGCTTACTGTGTGTCTGGATTAGACAGGTGTCATTGTTTTATATACCATACAATGTACAAAGCTTACTGTGTGTCTGGATTGACAGGTGTCATTGTTTTACCATACAATGTACAAAGCTTACTGTGTGTCTGGATTAGACAGGTGTCATTGTTTTATATACCATACAATGTACAAATTTTACTGTGTGTCTGGATTAGACAGTTGTCATTGTTTTATATACCATACAATGTACAAAGCTTACTGTGTGTCTGGATTAGAAAGGTGTCATTGTTTTATATACCATACAATGTACAAAGTTTACTGTGTGTCTGGATTAGACAGGTGTCATTGTTTTATATACCATACAATGTACAAAGCTTACTGTGTGTCTGGATTAGACAGGTGTCATTGTTTTATATACCATACAATGTACAAAGCTTACTGTGTGTCTGGATTAGACAGGTGTCATTGTTTTATATACCATACAATGTACAAAGCTTACGGTGTGTCTGGATTAGACAGGTGTCATTGTTTTATATACCATACAATGTACAAAGCTTACTGTGTGTCTGGATTAGAAAGGTGTCATTGCTTTACCATACAATGTACAAAGTTTACTGTGTGTCTGGATTAGACAGGTGTCATTGTTTTATATACCATACAATGTACAAAGCTTACTGTGTGTCTGGATTAGACAGGTGTCATTGTTTTATATACCATACAATGTACAAATTTTACTGTGTGTCTGGATTAGACAGTTGTCATTGTTTTATATACCATACAATGTACAAAGCTTACTGTGTGTCTGGATTAGAAAGGTGTCATTGTTTTATATACCATACAATGTACAAAGTTTACTGTGTGTCTGGATTAGACAGGTGTCATTGTTTTATATACCATACAATGTACAAAGCTTACTGTGTGTCTGGATTAGACAGGTGTCATTGTTTTATATACCATACAATGTACAAAGCTTACTGTGTGTCTGGATTAGACAGGTGTCATTGTTTTATATACCATACAATGTACAAAGCTTGTGTGTTTGGATTAGACAGGTGTCATTGTTTTATATACCATACAATGTACAAAGCTTACTGTGTGTCTGGATTAGAAAGGTGTCATTGTTTTACCATACAATGTACAAAGTTTACTGTGTGTCTGGATTAGACAGGTGTCATTGTTTTATATACCATACAATGTACAAAGCTTACTGTGTGTCTGGATTAGAAAGGTGTCATTGTTTTATATACCATACAATGTACAAAGCTTACTGTGTGTCTGGATTAGACAGGTGTCATTGTTTTACCATACAATGTACAAAGCTTACTGTGTGTCTGGATTAGACAATTGTCATTGTTTTACCATATAATGTACAAAGCTTACTGTGTCTGGATTAGACAATTGTCATTGTTTTACCATATAATGTACAAAGCTTACTGTGTGTCTGGATTAGACAATTGTCATTGTTTTACCATATAATGTACAAAGCTTACTGTGTCTGGATTAGACAATTGTCATTGTTTTACCATATAATGTACAAAGCTTACTGTGTGTCTGGATTAGACAATTGTCATTGTTTTACCATATAATGTACAAAGCTTACTGTGTCTGGATTAGACAATTGTCATTGTTTTACCATATAATGTACAAAGCTTACTGTGTGTCTGGATTAGACAATTGTCATTGTTTTACCATACAATGTACAAAGCTTACTGTGTCTGGATTAGACAATTGTCATTGTTTTACCATATAATGTACAAAGCTTACTGTGTGTCTGGATTAGACAATTGTCATTGTTTTACCATATAATGTACAAAGTTTACTGTGTGTCTGGATTAGACAGGTTTCATTGTTTTACCATACAATGTACAAAGCTTACTGTGTGTCTGGATTAGACAGGTGTCATTGTTTTATATACCATATAATGTACAAAGCTTACTGTGTGTCTGGATTAGAAAGGTGTCATTGTTTTACCATACAATGTACAAAGTTTACTGTGTGTCTGGTTTAGACAGGTGTCATTGTTTTACAATAAAATGTACAATGCTTGCTACGTGTCTGGATTAGACAAATCTCTAGATGTGGTAACACATGAAAAGACGAATAATGAAAAACACTGGTTAAATTAAATCTGATTTAGTAAGATAAGATAACGACACCAACTATTATTTTATTAGAAATATCAATTGTTATGAATGCACTAATTTATCAATGTGCTAATTTGCCAAAAAGTGATAACAGACTCAAACTTGATTGCGCCAAATTATGTTAGTTTACAGTAGTTCCATATATTACTGCAATATTGATATAACTGAAATTCTACCTCCCGTTAACAAGGGTTTTTTTTCTTATATTTCATTACTTTTTAATAGTGTGACCTTGAAAGTACGTCAAAATTATTTGTCTGAATATTCTAAATAGGACTGAAGAATGTGTAGCAAGATTTAAACAAAGTAACATATCACAACATCGCTGATGCCCGACCAATCACTGCAATTATAGTCAGATGATTTTAGGTACTGACCAATCACTCTATTGTGCTTATTATCTCTCCTAAGATCTTCATGAAGGTTGAAAAGTTCCGTTGTAAGGTGCTGACTTACCATTGAAAGGCAGAAGGTTGGCAGCATGCCAATAGTAGGTTTGGGCCTGCTCGATCTGTTGTCGATAACGAGCTGTAACACAGGCAAATGACAGAACAGCCAATGATAATAATGTACTGACGACACGACATCAATAATGGAACAGCCAGATATGCTGACATCAATGATGGAACAGCCAGATATACTGACATCAATGATGGAACAGCCAGATGTACTGACATCAATGATGGAACAGCCAGATGTACTGACATCAATGATGGAACAGCCAGATGTACTGACATCAATGATGGAACAGCCAGATATACTGACATCAATGATGGAACAGCCAGATATACTGACATCAATGATGGAACAGCCAGATATACTGACATCAATGATGGAACAGCCAGATATACTGACATCAATGATGGAACAGCCAGATATACTGACATCAATGATGGAACAGCCAGATGTACTGACATCAATGATGGAACAGCCAGATATACTGACATCAATGATGGAACAGCCAGATGTACTGACATCAATGATGGAACAGCCAGATGTACTGACATCAATGATGGAACAGCCAGATGTACTGACATCAATGATGGAACAGCCAGATGTACTGACATCAATGATGGAACAGCCAGATATACTGACATCAATGATGGAACAGCCAGATATACTGACATCAATGATGGAACAGCCAGATATACTGACATCAATGATGGAACAGCCAGATATACTGACATCAATGATGAACAGCTAGATATACTGACATCAATGATGGAACAGCCAGATATACTGACATCAATGATGGAACAGCCAGATATACTGACATCAATGATGGAACAGCCAGATATACTGACATCAATGATGGAACAGCCAGATATACTGACATCAATGATGGAACAGCCAGATATACTGACATCAATGATGGAACAGACAGATATACTGACATCAATGATGGAACAGCCAGATATACTGACATCAATGATGGAACAGCCAGATATACTGACATCAATGATGGAACAGCCAGATATACTGACATCAATGATGGAACAGCCAGATATACTGACATCAATGATGGAACAGCCAGATATACTGACATCAATGATGGAACAACCAGATATACTGACATAATGATGGAACAGCCAGATATACTGACATCAATGATGAACAGCCAGATATACTGACATCAATGATGAACAGCCAGATATACTGACATCAATGATGGAACAGCCAGATATACTGACATCAATGATGGAACAGCCAGATATACTGACATCAATGATGGAACAGCCAGATATACTGACATCAATGATGGAACAGCCAGATATACTGACATCAATGATGGAACAGCCAGATATACTGACATCAATGATGGAACAGCCAGATATACTGACATCAATGATGGAACAGCCAGATATACTGACATCAATGATGGAACAGCCAGATATACTGACATCAATGATGGAACAGCCAGATATACTGACATCAATGATGGAACAGCCAGATATACTGACATCAATGATGGAACAGCCAGATATACTGACATCAATGATGGAACAGCCAGATATACTGACATCAATGATGGAACAGCCAGATATACTGACATAATGATGGAACAGCCAGATATACTGACATCAATGATGGAACAGCCAGATATACTGACATCAATGATGGAACAGCCAGATATACTGACATCAATGATGGAACAGCCAGATATACTGACATCAATGATGGAACAGCCAGATATACTGACATCAATGATGGAACAGCCAGATATAATGATCTACTGACAATACACCTACTACAAATTTGTTCCCCTAAAAGATAAATATATATATATATCCTTAAAAATATATAGTAAACATTTCTTACAGTGTATAATGAAAAGAACCATGTGTGCTTCAACCCAGGTCACCAACTGTGATTAATTTTGTTGTAAAATAATTTAATTCGTATCATCATATATTAATAAAATAGATGAGTTTACTGTAAACTTTAAAGTTTTAAAGTTTTTAAGTGCTACAGAATTGTAATCAGTCCTATGTCAATAGAGATTAGTACTATCCCAGTGTTGACCAGTACACATAACACAGTGACCAGTACAAACAAGAGTGACCAGTACAGTGACCAGTATATAAGACAGAGTGACCAGCTAATACAGACCGATGTCTCCCAGGTGAACCAGGCAGTGTTGACAAATGTACAGACAAGAACTCTTTTTTGGTGGAGTTATCTTCACTTTCAAAGGAATTTTCTCTGTGTGAATGATAAAAATTAAGAATATCATCAATAGCAGTAATTTGATTGGTTTTCACAATATCTTAATGTTCTCTTCACATCAAATTTATCATTGCTGTTAAAATTAACTATCTGAAAGCATGCTATACATGTAATATAGATATTAACCCCATTCTATTTATAGAAGTTTAGATATTAACCCCATTCTATTTATAGAAGTTTATTTGTTGTGAGGTCCATCAAATGCTTGACTCTCTACTTCATCTGCCCAGTAATGATTGGATGATAAATATAGATATTGACCCCATTCTATCTATAGAAGATTATTTATTGTGAGGTCCATCAAATGCTTGACTCTCTACTTCTTCTGCCCACTAATGATTGGATGATAAATATAGATATTGACCCCATTCTATCTATAGAAGATTATTTATTGTGAGGTCCATCAAATGCTTGACTCTCTACTTCATCTGCCCAGTAATGATTGGATGAAATACTATTTGTAAGCATCAGGTCACAATTAGACACTGTAAATTAAGTTATCGTTAAATTTCACTGAAAATCCCCATCACAACAAATATCGATTGTGTTATCAAGATGATGACTGCTTTCAATATATTCTGTATTTTTCTTAACACATATACATAACATTTCATGATACCTTACAGCATAAAATAACACTCAAATTTTCGAAAAACATACCTTTCAAAATGCCGAAGCATGAAGATTTTCTCCTGAAAGGGAGATCCAGTTTGAAGGTGGTGCATACCAGCTGCAGCAACTAGTGGAAACAAGAGACTACACCTATTATACTGGAACATATGACACAGACTTGGCTGCTTAATTACAGCCATGAAGCACAGCCATACACTTATGTCCAAATAATAATATTTACTAAGGTTACATCAATGTAACATGAAGTATTCAGAATGGAGTGCTATAACTTTGATTTGATTATTAACTCATTATTCAGTAAGAAGGGTTCGATACACATTTCAATTTTTTACCTACTTGGACTGAGTACAACAGTCCATCTGTTTGGTACTATCACATGTGATCTAGGCTGACAGAAAGGAACTTGATAAAACACATTTTGAAATAATAGTTTTTTTGTTAATTTGTATGCAACTACTTGGTTTCACTTAAATTGACAAGTTGATTTAACAGTACATGAATTTGTTTTGTTCTAAAAAATGAGTACTGCCTTAAAACCCACATACCAAATTATGTAGGAATAAGTGATGTTCCTCTTTTTTGAGGCTGGTGGCCATCTTTTTTTAGAATGCTGAGAAATTCGACACTGCATGAGGTCTTTCCAAATATTTGTATGAAGTTTCAAAAATTGCAAAAAATATACTGATTTGGAACGCGACGCGACGCGACGGGACAGGACAGACGGACATGGGCAACGCTATATGCCCCCGGCCATAAATGGCGGGGGCATAAAAAAAGATATATAGCGGTGGTGAACCACACCCACATGAGTAGTAAGGGACCACTTTGGTTTCAAACAACAGGAACAAAACAAACTGTAAAATATCATGAGATATGTCTCACAGCCATTGTTTACTGGACAGGAAATAGGACACAAACATGACCCTTCATGTTAAACAAGAAAATTTACTTCACATACCAGTCAACAAGTTTAAGAAATGATAATGAATGAACAAGCTTGTCAAATGAATGATCTGCAGTTCATCAGCGTTCAACATGTGTTGAACTGAACTGTTGATGTACTATTGCAGCTAACTAACATTAACAAGCTGAAAATGTGAACAACCATATTAAAGGCAGTATACAACAAGGAAGCCAAAACAGAAGATAAAAAAACAAATAAAACTCAAAATTTGTATTGAAAGTTGCTAGTTACTAGTGTGTCTTTTGTACAATCAACGAGATTGTAAGCGGAAGACACTACTGGTGGATTTTTTAGTCCTAAAGTATTTCATAATTTTAATTAATTTGAATAGTGACATGATTCAGAATACACACATTTACTTGACGTTATTTTGAAATTATTATATACACAAAAATTACAAAATTAATTAAAATATTATATACACAAAAATTACAAAATTAATTAAAATATTATATACACAAAAATTACAAAATTAATTAAAATATTATATACACAAAAATTACAAAATTAATTGAAATATTATATACACAAAAATTATGACATTAATTGAAATAGGGTAATGCACCTCCCCATCTAGATTCTGACATTTTTTTTCAATCACCTTGGATTTTCCTCAATCGCCTCCAACTTTTCAAAGTTTTGGCCCTTAGCATCAATGACGACTCCGAGAAGGATGAAACAGCTTTATGGTGCAGTTTATTGAATTATTTGGCTCTAAGGTATCTATTTCTAAATTTGTATTGAAAGAGTGTTATTTGCATGTGTGTCTATTGTACAGTCCTCATATTCTATAATATCATCCTGTTTATAGGATTAAAGATAGCAACCATGAATTAATATGTTATATGTCAAAAGTATTACAGATCAAGTGTCTGCTATAACATGGAAAAAGGTCTCAGCTTTGTGATAGAAACTTTATCACAAGAGAAGATAAATGCTAGTAAATACAAGTTTATCATTTAAAGAAGGAAATATTATCACTACCAGAAAATAAAGCTTTCATAGCATGACAAAGAAACTTTCACACAGGAGTGATTTAACAGACCTGTAAGTAAAAACCACTGGCTGTCTCCAGGAAAAGGTTCAGTGTAGCTTGGGTCTCCCCTCTCTTTGGGTTCTACAATGACGAAAAAAAATCTTTGAGCTCAAAGTATCAGTGTTTACAATGTAAAAATGGTGATCTGTCCTCACAGCTGTAATGAAAAATGAAAAAGACAAAGCACCATACATCTCATATAAAATCCACTTACATCTGTCAACTAGCCTATAAGTGTAACAGAGATCATTATTTATTTAAATGCCTCTGCTTGGAATTGAGCCCGGGACCCCTGGCTTACTAGTCTGATGCTCAACCAATCAAGCTAAAGAGTTCTCTCTAGCCAAGTAGTATATTGCAGCTAGTATTTTACCGGGGTAACATAAGCAACATACATTATCTGTTGCAGTCTTTTTCTTCTGTTTCCAGCTCTTCACTGTACCTCACATAATGGACAAGATTAGTATCAGTATGTCCAGTGGCAGTTCACTCCTATGACTCCTGTATATCATAATATCTTTTTTCCGAGGCTAAAACAATAACCCTAATAACTTTCATATGAGATATCGTCACTTTATTCCTGGTTGTCTCGCATTTATTTTTTTTTATTTTTGTACAAATTATATCTGACAAATTTACATATATATGAAACAGCTCTTTTTTCTACTTTTGTATAAAATATAATGCTCATATTTGTTTTCATTTAAATAAACCCTTTCAAGCTTGTTCTTTGGATAAAAATACAAAAAATCTGACAAAACAATGGTTTAAAAGTAGTTTCTTTTGTTTTTCATTTACTGGGTTAATCAACCTATAAAGATGTGAGGTTATTTTGAGGTGGAGATCTCTTTGTAGTAGCTGAACCACAATGAACACCATGCAGGAGACCCACAACATGTTATCCAAAGTGACTGGGGTAAGGTGTCTTGTCCAAAGACACAACCATGACAGCATAGAACTACCCATGATATCAGCTTTTTGAGAAGTCCAAACAAACACAGGCAGGGATTGCACTACACCTATGTCAGATCTTAAACCTTGGGTTGTATAGCCTGATGCTCTACCAACTGAGTTATTGCAACCCTAAATTAAAGTACTGTTGTGGACAATTTGTACCTCAAAAGAAGCAGTACATTAAGTATATCCAAACTTTCAAACCCAAATGTCTGTTTTTATACATACCAGGGTAAATCAATCTTATTTCTTGGTGTTTCTTTTATAAACTAAAATATCTGTTGTCTGCCATCAGTTCTGTGTTGAATTATAAACTGAAGCTGACTTCCTGTTCATTTATCACACATTTTACGTACACCTTTTTTATACATACCTGTTTGTCTTTAGTTTGTGACTGTAAACTGTTGATGTGATTTTTAAAAGCATGGTTCCATCTGAAATAAAAAGTAAATTAGTACTTTCTTAGACATCAATCCCTAAACTCTTTTTCGACATTAAAGATCATTCAACGATATATCACCACGAATACTGTAAATTTGCATGTATAGCGCGCACTCGGGTCAGATTTAAAAAAAAAAAAAAAAGGTTTTCTACAGAAAGATTAATTGATTACTGGTTACTGTGATGAAACAGTTGTGGTTTGATCCATTGATAACTAGGAAACCACAATCATCATGACCCTAACATATTTAATTACCTTATGTAAACAAATTCACACAGGTGCCTGACTTAACAAGCATGAAAGGCTTGGCTAATTGGATAATTAACGGTTCTTAACAGGTAACAAACACAGTATTAGCCAAAGACAGCAGCTATGGTGAATGTTTTTAAAGGTATATTGTTCCAGGTATTTATCTAATTACATAGGGTTCTTATATTGATATAGATATATGTACTTTCACAGAGAAAGTAATATTCAAGCATAAATCAGTCACTCTATATACATATATAACATCACTTTTAATTGCTCTTTGATACCTACAGTCTCTTGGTAGCAAAAAGACAAAGTAAAACTCTGAAAATTCAGAAACCATTTTCTTATCACAAAAGTTAAGTGTACTCACAGGTCTTGCTCTACTTTCTTATCAAGAGCATACTCCAAGTCCATCAACAGCAGTTTCTTGTACAGATCTTCCAACCTCTGTCTGGCCACCCATGTTTCTGATATACCTTTGTTTGAATCTTGTAAAAATATAAACATTTTTGAACAATAATACATAGAGTAACTATAAAACTGTGAGTTAAGGTAATCATAAATATCACAGGGTTTTCCATAATTTGGTTAGTAGTAGGCTGTGTAGTGAAAGTAGGAGGCTGGCCTGCCGTGTACGTGTAGTCGTATACGAAACATTATTACGGAACTGGATTGGTGTAGGCGGCCAAATGATCAAAGTAGCCGATCAAATTGGCCGGCGACCGGCTCTTATTGAAAACCCTGATAGCACATGACAAATAGCACATTATCAGACACATCAGAGGAGGACAGGATAGGACAGTTATTCCAGGGTCAAATAATGGATAAAAATAATTGTTGTACAGTGTATCAAAGTTCATGTATAGTGAAAAATATTTGATTATTCAGTAAAATACAACACATATGATAATAATGATTATCAAAGTAACATATCTTTTTGTTTTTCTTTTTTACAGTAAAGGATATGATAACTAGACACTGTATAATTCACAGCCACCTTGGTTACTGCTACATAGTATACCTATGATTAACAGCTGAGTACTTACCTGATACACTTGCTTTGAGAGCTTCTGCTTGTCTGGAATGGAAAGGAAAAGCTTATCCCATATTAACATCACACAATAAATAATATCAATACCTTGATTGAGAAAGAAATATCTATTCACAGGATTATGTCAATTCATAACTGAACTAACAAGATCTCTATTGTAATGTTATGCCATTTAAAACAAGTATGACACCATAAAAATTCATTAATAGTAATAAGTAGTGTTTTAAGATTTAAATAATATAATAATGAACTACATAAAAACAGACAGGCCAATATATTCCTTTTCCCAAAATTTATAAAATGAAACAAAACAAGCACAAGAGACCTATAGTAGTAATTCAGTCTTTGTGACATTAAGTCAAATAAATAAACTGCTTGTTTCCAGACACCATATCTTGTAGTATTTTCATAGAGTCCTGCACATCTCTAGCTTATGTCATGAATATTGAAAGACACATTTACTCCACAAAGTTCATATAGTGTCAACACTCTAGTTCAGCTCATTTGTCTATTGGTGCATTCGAATAAAAGAATTCTAGCATGAACATGACCACATGTAACATCCTACTGTGACAACCTATATGATGACATTTTATTAGAAGAAGGCTTGTCTAATATGAATAATTATTTAATATGGTTAACAAGTTTAACATTTATTTTTGTTTTCCCGTTCAATATGTTGGTAATTGCATTCTTTATCAATACTGATACATGCCAGGTGTACATGAGCTAATGTAGGTGATTTTATATGATTAGTAGTTATTGTGTTTCAGGGCCTAATTGTGGTTAGGGGGAGGGTATAGTATATGTGAGGGCGCTGTCATTTACCATGATACTGTGCCTATTACAAAATATGTGTGAAAACACCTGGAACATAAGTATCTGGTGTGATTTTGTGTGAATCCTGTAATATATTGAATATTGTTGTGTTCATTACCAGTGGCACATATAAAGAATATGAATTTTACACATCAACAGAACCCTGACTATTGATGGCAGGATGACACCTTTTAATACGAAAAGTCATGCGAGCAAAAAAGATCTCATATTAACAAACCAACATGTTCAACTAGCCGTGCATGTTCGCTTAACACCTGACACTACATATTGAATCTACACACATTATCATCACATATCTCCCTCTGGACATCTACAGGAAAACAAATCTCTGATTTTTTTTTATCGGAAACATGGAATGGAACAAGAAGAACACAGAACGAGAAGAAGAAATTAGAAAAAATGTTCCGAACTATTTGCAATCTACCTACAAGTAACATTGAAACATTAATGAAGGAACAGTGACCAAAGGATTACATGACAAAGTATGACGGAACAAGCGGTGACGGAAATCATCACTGTTTACAAACGTTTGTAAGTGAAATGTTGTTTTTCCCCATTGACTTGACGAATGTGCTCCAGCAAAGTCATTGATAACATGGTGGGGACACTCTAACATATTCCCTAATATGGCTTTTAGACAATATTCATGAGCTACGCTGAAATAAATATGTTTTGAATGTACACGTAAGTTTCTAATATTCCTAAAATCACCTTAATACTTGCGCTGCTGAACTCATAGTTTGCAGAAAAACTCGTAGTTTTGCAAGTCCCACGAAACATTGCTAGGTGGCCGCCATTTTGGATTACAACAACCGAAACAACGGAAGTCATGATACATCATTTAATTCCGGACCGAAGAAAACATGAAAATCCGGAACGACTAAAACCTATTTAAGAAAAGAATCCTTTTTATTATTATTTCTGTACATTTTGGGGGATGCTGTCATCATATTTATTAAACCAGTGTAAAATCGACCTTAATTAGTTAGCGTCAACATAGAATATTACTTTTTCCACCGTCTTGATTATTGACAAAAATGATAAAAAATCCCCGCCACCTAAGAACGATCACACTTGCTGAACGGTGACAAACGAGTTGTAAAAATAGAATGAACGCTGTGCACACGTGTTAATAGATGATGGTCAGATTGAAAATGTTACGGTTCGTCTTGGGTTTGTCATTTCATTCAATTGACTTGACTCTAATACAAAAATCTAATCGTCTAATCTAGTCGTCTTTCTCTAAAAAAAAAAAAAACAAAACAAAACTTGTTAATTATCGCGTCCACAGTACTTACTCGTTGTGAATGATGTGAATACAGTGGAATAGGTTGAAATCCAATTAATATGCTGTTCAATACTTTCGAAGATATCGACATCAAGTTAGAGATAAAAATTTCACCACAGGAAATTCGGGAAAAGTATGTTCATGACATTTCGTAGTTTAACATCGACGACACGTTAAATTCTATCATTCTTTTATATTTTCATATATATATACACACTTATTATATGAAAGATTTAAACCGAATTGTCTGAAGATATTGGGCTGTTTAGGAGGTTCAGTTTGTTTAGATTAAATACGCGGAAATCTAGCCCTCTGTCCTTAATGACGAACTCAACTATGTCGTTATAACATTTAATATGTGTATGTTCTTGTCTTCGCTTCGTTCCTTAGAACTTTCGAATCAAGCCCTTAACTAATGCAAACCTATAAATCCTTGTCGTAAGCTTTAGACGAGTTGTTTGGGTTATAATCCTATCAGTATTTGATAGAAGTCTTGTCATAAGACTGTCCGATATTCTTCTATACAATCCCTTTCTTCATATTTAGCGCTCTCCCGAAACACTGTGTTAATTGAGTTATCATTCTTTGTGCCTCGGTATCCAAAACGGAGACAATCTTGCCCAACCAGTAATATAAGACTTAACAACTGTTTTCCTTGGCGAAGTTTTCACTTTTTTTTTAAGAATCTTCCATCAGTCGACGACAATCACCCACGATAAATAAACATGTATACATGATGGAGTTTATTACTTGGCAGATAACTTGGTCACGATTTATTGGAAATAATTTTTTGTGTTTTTGTGATATCTCGATTAGCATTTTCTTAGTAATGGTCATAAGAGTTCGTCTCAGTGTATATTTGATTGTCTACAGCATAAGACGAAAATTGCTCTGTCGAATTGATCTTTCTTAGAGACGTTATCCGGGTTGGGTCATATCCTTGTTCATGTTTCAATCTTTTGAGTTTGAATTGAAGACAGCTTTATACTCTCACGTTTACCCAAATTAGAATTTGACCATTTTAAAAGAAACTAAAGAAACGAGCTGATTATACATGTAATATGGCAACATCTGTCACGATTGGACGGAAGCGGTAAAATCAGGATATTGAGCTCTTCCAAGTCAGGAAGACAAACATCAGTTTGGAGGAAAGGAATCATCCCACGCCACTATTGCAAAACAATCTGTTTTACCGTGATTGCCTTCTTGTTTATTGAATATCTTTGCATGTGCAATGTAGCTTATTTGGATTTCACTTTAGACAATTAAATGACGTCACACATTCACAGAATATACTTGGACGTAACAATGGAGAAAACAGCCAGCGGACATAACTTAAAGTTTGACGTAGGAAATCTACCATCTTTGCTTAAAAAATAGACCATATGATATAAGGAATCTGAATTCGTTTGCATTTGATATGAAAATTTGGGAAACTCGTCAACATTTTTTTTTTTTAATTTCGGCATGTAAATGAAAAAAATAATAGAACTTCTTCATAAATTTACGTATCAAACCAGTGTAAGATCACACAGTGTATCGGACACAGTGTAAACTTATATAAACATCCGTTTTCCTTACTCGGATCAGCCACCCCTACATCTACACATCCGTTTTCCTTACTCGGATCAGCCACCCCTACATCTACACATCCGTTTTCCTTACTTGGATCAGCCACCCCTTCATCTACATATCCGTTTTCCTTACTCGGATCAGCCACCCCTACCTCCAGACATCCGTTTTCCTTACTCGGATCAGCCAACCCTACACCTAGACATCCGTTTTCCTTACTCAGATCAGCCAACCCTACCTCCAGGCATCCATTTTCCTTACTCAGATCAGCCACCCCTACCTCCAGACATCCGTTTTCCTTACTCGGATCAGCCACCCCTACCTCCAGACACCCGTTTAAACCCACAGACCATCACTCCAGGATGTACGGTCAAACTCCATTAATTTACATCCCTTCCCCTTATAAACCCTGTCACTGTGTCCACACGAGACTGGATTCTGTTTATGTTGATGGGACAGTGATTCTGAAGTCCAGGCGAGTTAAACAAGATATGTTGACGCCCACAATCTTAGAATAACGAAATATTACGTCTTCGTGAGTTTAATCTCTTTCCTTCATTTATCTTAGGTGCTTTGATCCATCAGGTAGTTTTCAAAAAATTCCAATAACAAACCATTAATGTCAAAATTCAAGATGGCTACCTGTCGGGTCATTTTATTTTTTTTCTTATCAGTTCCGAAATAGACAAGCACAGCTATAGAGACAAAAGTGATTTGGAATTTGAGAATGATCCATCCTATCCTTATCCTTATAGTGATAACTAGTATCGTTTTAGGACAGACGACAAAAGACCGTACCTGAAAGTTTTCTACCTGCTGATGATGAATGATGATTATGATGATGGACCAGAAGTGAAAGAAGTAATTCTAATAAGCCAGGGTCTATCTGCCAGCTGGGGACATCCCAAATATTCTGAAGCTGTTCAAAAAGTTTGATCTCACACCACTGGTGGAGATCATGGTTCAGGATTCCATGTTCTCTACCCATGACAGTGCATGTTCATCATCAGGAGGCTGAGAAATGGACTTTTATGTGGTGTTGTAGTTGTGTCCTCTGCTATGTTGTTCAGTAAGGTGTTCACCACCTATTTCAGTTTGGAGATTTACGCTTGATTGCACTTCATCTATTGCTCTCTGTATTGTATAATATTAAGTCCACTTAATGCTACGATACCAGACTTCAAGAGTGAAAGCACTCTTATAAAGGTTTATCTCCATGTCCCTTTTTTGGGGCCCCACTGAATGCAACATAAACTGAATTTTGTTTCTCTTTCTTTCAACACAAAATGATGGTCGTCTGCCATGGTATAAGCATGATGGTAAAAGCATGAAAAAAGCAAAACACAAAAACATAACATCTTTCCATAGTTATCTTTTATTTATTTCATTGTGAAAGGCATATACCATATGCAGCCAAATGTGAGAAGCTGCAGTTGCTATCAGGACCAAACAAGTCCTTATATATAGTTCATCAACACGTGGGCCACATTCACAGACACCTTGTTTTGTAGTATGCAGGAATTAAAATATGTGGCTCTATGTCCCATTACAAGACCGCCATATCAACACGAGTCAATTAAAAAAATAGCAGTGATAAAGTCAAAATATTTAAGAATCTATTATATTGAAAACATTAAAAAAAGAAAACCGAATTACATAAAAATATTTTACATGAAAATTATACAAATCATCTTGTGTTAATACATAGAACTTCCAAATAAATCTTGCCATGTAATAAAGCCTGTAAATACAGATCAAGAGTATCAAATGCAAGGAACATCCGTCCCCCTGTATAATTCTGTTACAATCATCATACAAATAGGCCAGCTCCTGTAGTTCTTCATTACCCCCATCCCATACCCAACTTCAGAAAACATCCATTTACCTCATTTCTTTTAATGTCCAAATTTTTAATATTAAATCTTTGCTCAAACTGCTTACCAATACAAAACATGTAAAATCACAGTTTTCATTACTGAACATACAAGTTTCTCTCCCAAGTCATTACTGAAACAAATGTGAGTGGAGGATATTTTAAAATGTAAACAAATGAATCCCCAACAATAATACAGAGTGCTTGTGATGTGACCCTGCCATCCACTGATTCACAATACAGGTGTGAACGTGTAAAGGTTGGTCGATTCTTCCCTTGTGCAACATGTCGACCATTTCTACTTATATACAGCTACAGTATTTACATAACACATCCAGCAATACACGAAGAAAACAGCACTTTTAATCTATACAAACAAAACACTGAAATACATCACAGAAAAAGTCTAGCACTTATGATGAGATAGCCTCACATCCTGGAGTGGTACATACACTCCTGTGACAGACCGTGAGGCTATCACCACTTCCTTACAGATATGCCCTATTTTTTTCCAAGTAACCAAGATCATGTTTTATTCATACATGATGGACAGGGCACTCATTCATACAATTTGATCAAACAATACTTACTCTGAAACAAGTTAACAAGGTGATAGGTTTGTACTAAATACTGCATAAGCTAACCACTGGTTTAGTCACTATCTTACATCTCCATCTTTTCCCTTAATTTAGATTGGATTTTTAAAACAATACTACTCCTCCATCACAAATTTGTTGTTAATGAATTACTGACATTATATCTTGTGTCAAAAAATGACATTAATTTAACAGAAAACATGCAATCATATGCAAAATTGTTCCAGGAGCTGTAAGCCTTTAAATTGCTTTTTTAAACAGCAGGGCAGTTGTAAAAGAACAGGCACATAGATGAGGCAGGACATTGCAAGAAATTACCGAAACAGAAAATGCAGAACTGCAACTCCAGTATTTTAAAAGAAAATATAAAAGTAGTTTTGTAAGCTTTTTTCTTTCTTTGAATGCTGTCCAGAAAAAGTATATCCCAAAACTTTACTTCCAGTAAAATTGACATCAAATACATAGTAAGTGTGTAGCTCAATCCTTGCAGTGCCTTTGTGGCTATCATGTAAAACTACAGACCAAACAATAAATGCGGCAATGTTTATCTCTAAAACCCTAAAAACAATGTATGATCATCCAAATACAAAAACCACAGAGTTTTTCATCTAGAGTGCCAAACATCTGTCAACATATGCAAATCTGAATTCTGAAACTTGACCATTTCAAAATGTTGAATACTTATTGTAGAACAGGAATTGCAACCTTTAAAAATCACGAAAAATACTGCAACAGTAACTTACTAACAATGGTATTCACCAAATTACCTATGTATATATAAAACTTTCAGCAATAGCTATATATATATATTCGTATATTAAGTTAGCACTTTAAATGTTCATATAACACAAATATTCAACAAAATCCAAAGTAGATTCCTCACTAACAAATACCTAGTTGAAGAAAATAAATGCTGGTAATTAAACAGCTTACATTTTACCTTGGTCAGAGACACTAGCCTTTCATGGATTTTTACTATCAGTGTGATATGTTTCCCTCTGTTTTACAGGATATCGTCACCTGGTGTATAGCTGCCTTGATACTTGGTGACAGAACAACCTAACACATGATACCATTGAACACTTATGATGGCCCAGGTATACATGTGCGTGAACACACTATCAATATTATAGTCTTAAATTATCAATCTGCTTTGAAATAAATTGCCATGGAAACCTAAGTGAAAGTGAAAAATAAAATTCTGACTCTGTATAATGACAGACATGATAAATTTCTTTGACTAAAGCAGTTGTCTGTTGATCATCTACAGGTTTGTTTTTGTTTTCAAAATTTTAATTTAAGGTTAAGCTTAATGTAAATATGTTGAAGCCCCTATTTTATGTTACATGTGTATGTGATGAAAGAAACTCATGAGAGAAATTAACAAGAACCAACTCTGCTCCCAGTATCCCCACCCGATGGCAGTTAATTGAAAGACATTCACTATATTCACATCAATAATCCAATAAAGATGTGATTTTAGTGAATAGGTACATTGAACTGGTTTTGTGCACAAAGTTCCTTGAAATAAACAAGCATATCAATAAACTGAATTACCAACTGATACTACTAAATGTCACATACTCCCTTAAATCATTAAATACAGGAGGAGTGTTAACTAATCTGTCATTAACATGTCCCTAACATGATAAAACATATAAACAGTCATGATTGATGTTGACATCTCAATATCCTGGAAGGTATTTCAATACAAGAATGTTCATTCGTTGATTTATATTTTCACGAAATCAGTATTTTCCAGTAAAAGACAAAATTTATTTTAGGGGGGGTGGAGGGGAATGGTTAAGAAAAGGCTGCCACAGTCATACCTAGTTTATTGCCATTTCTTGGTGGTTTATAAGACGGAAATTCTTCAATATTGGTGTCAATATTGGTGTTTAAAATTACCTTTATTGCATCAGATAGTCTTTTTAGTTAATGATGATCTGAATGATATTAATATCATAATAATATAAATGAACTGAAATGTCGCTTCATGTGCTCATGTTTCTAGGATCATGATTTCATGCTGGTATGTAACATATTCATACATGCAATCACTACAACAAGTCATCAAATTAAAACATGTGGCAGCAGTAAGGTTTTCTGTGTTCAAACAAAAATATTTGTTAACATAAACAAGTTACAATAACATTCAAGACTTGACAGCTCTATTTTGTTATAAACAGCTAATATCAAATTCAATTTCCATGATTTAAATTTCCTTCAAAAATATGAGAAGATTCTTCCAAGTGCCATTTATTCCAATATTTACATTTCTCAGAAAAAAAATTCCAAAATCTACCACCATTTAATGTGAAGGAAATTACTAGAAACATAGAACCATACCTTCACTGCATTGGGATTTTACATTTAAATCAATGAAATTCACCTAAAATAAGTGAATGGTACACCGTGTTTGATACTTTACATGATTACCACAAACTAAAAGCTTTAACGATGTTCAAAACAACATTTCCCTGGCATGTCAATAGAAATGGTAATAAATCTAAAACAGCTTGGAGAAATCATTAAAAATAGACCAAATGGGAAAACGATTCTTTCACACCAGGTAAATGCTGATGTCTTGTATGATGGCCACAGTGACTTGCTACTATAATCAACACCAACATAAAATGGATTTTCATATATTTATATATATACATACTATATACTGTTCATGTTTCAATTGATGCAGGGCTATGCCATATTACAAATGAAGGGTTTACACCTGGAACACATAAGACACTGCCACAGTCCAGGCCTGGTTACATCTTACATCAATCTCCTTCCATCAATTACTAGGTGTGACGACACCCCTCCCTCCGTCCACCCAGGTGTCACGTGCCTATGCTTGGACTTTCCAACATTTCCATCAGGAAAGTGTCTATTGGTGTATCACCAATTAATTTGAAGAAGAACAAGTGTTCTAGGCACTTAAGTCCAATACTCCTCAGTGCAGGAAGTCTAAGTAACAGCTTAGCAAACCTCCCAGGTTCATCTGGGTAACGTGTTTTTGAATATTCCTCCAATGACGCATAAACCTTTTCTCTTAGAGCCTCTACTTCCTGTATGGCTGACAAACCTTTAGCATCTGAAAAGACAGCAGATCAGCGTTAATAGCTTGTAAGTTAATAAATAATGGGTGATCCAACACTCCTAATGTAGAACTTTGCGGTAGTATCTTCAGTCGGATCCTAGGGATTCGATAGAGTTCCTTACTAATAAAACAATCAAAATGAAAAAGGAAACTCAACAACACGAAGACTTTAGTGAAATTGCCGACATGTTTCGACCGCTATGTGCTCCTGATGGCCGCATAGCGGTCAAAACATGTCGGCAATTTCACTAAAGTCTTCGTGTTGTTGAGTTTCCTTTTTTATTTTGATTAGCTTGTAAGTTGTAACTACAGCAATGTAAATCATTATGTATTATATCTGAATTCACGATATGAACTCATTATTTGAGTTTTACTGAATGAATCGGATCAATATCACAACTTTGATAGAGTGTCAACCAGAGGTTGGGTAACAGCTACAAAACCTCTTTAAAATCAACCAAGGTCTATAATATAGATACTGCTGATTAGAATTCTTACACACCTGGATTAAACAGCACAATAGCTCTTAGACAGCCTAACTCTGTCTTGTCCATTTTCATTTCTCTCATCTTTGCAACAAGTTCTGTGAGAACTCGATCAAAGATAGTACCAACACCCGCCTGATGTGCACTGCTTCGATGAACATGTAGTCCTGTGGCCAGCAGTATACCGTCTTTCACCACAATAGAGCGATGGGAAAATGCAGCAATCAACAATTCATTCCAGCCTGTAACACAGCAGCATCAAATAATACGGGAATGTTAGGATTCAAATTCAGTTTTCTTTATTATTCACTTCTGTGACTAATGGTTGCAACCAGAAAAATTTGAATTAATCTCTCTGCTTAAGATGCGAAAGCAACATACTTAGTTTACATACTGAAGCATTAATGTGTTAAACAACAGGAACATTTTTTGAATCTAACAGAAAAATACCGATGCACATCTGACACAGACAAGCTGAACTACTTTCTGGATGTAGAAGAAACAAGAGCTTTTGACAAAACTTGTTTTCTACTGTGTCAAAATTTGCCATTGCTATGAAAATGTTCTGTTAGGGCCTTCTTTGTACTGTACATAATTCATTGGTTAAAGTCTTGTAATGAAAAAGACTGTTTGGGATGATTACAAAATTTTGGTAACGAAGCAAACAGCCTATTTGGATAAGGTATGGACATTCCTCTCAGGACTAATTAATGGAAGTCCTGCCACTTTAAACTTAACGTCCAGAAAAAAAACTGATGGCAAGATATCCAAGACAGATGCCATAGCACTCATTTTCAATGTCACGTGCGTTTAAAAGTCATTAAAAACCAACTGTGGCCCAGGAGAGCTTATTGTAAGTTTGTGTTGATGTGTACACGAAATCTGACTCGCTTAAGTGCAACAACAGGAAGTAATCGCATTCAAACAGCGTCATGGTTATCCATACAACATGGTGAAGAACATGGCTGTTGTGGATGAGTTGTGAGAAGTACAGACAAAAAGTGGACAACAGAACAAAACAATGAATAAATGATACTTTGCATGGCAATATATTTTGGGAAAGATGGAAGACGGAACATCCTGGGGTACACAATCTCAACCCCGGTTACTCCTCCATCCTTAACCTTATCTGGGTACTTGGGACAACCCTAAAGTATTCTATCCAAAGAACAAATTTGGTATGGAGTAAAGCTTTTAGAACATACCAGCTCGTAAAAGGATAACCTGATCTTCCAAGGGGAGTTCTGTGAAGTGTGGTATTCTCCGAGCCCATGCCACCAATGTAAATAACTGTTTGTCAGCAGCCTGGCAGATATTTGTCACTGGATCTTTCTGGAATGTCAAAATTACATAAAAAATTTTAACATCAACATCAAGTACTTGTTTATATCATTATAACAGAACTATTTTCATTCACAAAGATCAATTTCATCATTTAACACTTACTGTATGTATGCATGTCAATTGAAAGTATGAAATTTTCAGATATAAATGATTTGCATTACAATACATTTCTATAAAATATGGATTAAACTTGCCTTTAATATTATGAAATACAATGTCAGAGACTTGTCAACAATGGACATCTGTTTAATTCCAAAATATAGCACAGAGTATTAGAATATATGCAGCTAGTGCTTTACCATGCCACGATATAGTAGTTACAACCTTAAAAGTCGAGATAAATGAGATTTATTTCCCTTTCTTCACGATGAGTTTTGACTAAGCTAACCATTTTGCTTTTTGTTAGTTATAATATTCACATATCTGGTGGCTTATCTCTAAGACATATATACTACCCAAACTGAGTATGTGGTTCATGAATCCAGGTCTGTTGAAACCGATCTTTTTTTTTTCTCTATTGCATTCTATGTGGAGGTAGGAAGTTGTTCCAAACTAACATCAACTTTGTCAGGATGTATACTATATATAAATGAAATCTAATTTCCTATTTTACATGCTCTCAATTAAGTTACACAATTATTTGGTGAGAATAATTGTGCAAATTCTGGCAGAAAGAAATATATAAAGATTTGCTTCACTGATGCTTGTTGAATTAGTAACCAGTTGGTGCCTTAACTGTCAGTATTCTCTTACACAGCTTTCAATACTATCACATCTTCAACCAAGGTTGCTACATATTGCACAATTTTTCCAGGGAGGGATTTTTCTTCATCCTATGATCAGGGCTTAAAATTCGTCCATCAATAATTAACAGGCTTCAGTAAATGTGGTATTGATCTTGGTTAACCAACCACAAATACCGGTTTGCTGCATAAAGACAATTCCTTCTCCCTTCAAGACACAGCTTCTTTGGTGTTCACATTTGTTTTGAAGCTCTAAAAATAACCCATCTACTACCTAAGTGAAGATTCGAGTACATAAACATTCGACTGACCATTATAGCTAGAGCTGTGCAATGACCATGTTTTATCACACCATGCTCACAAAAGCCCTTCTTCTTGAATGTTAACCCTCACTTACTGTTGTACATAATTAATATCTACCGCACAAACCCACTTCTCAAGTTATTTATGAAGGCAATAGCCTCAAATTTCAATCACACCTTGGAAATGCAATTGTACAGTACTGACAGCTTCCAAACTTGAAGACTCACTAAACCCATCTCGTTTACACTTATTTACATTTTATGTTCCTTGCTATGTTAAATGAAGATTTCTATATCCACCACACACCTCCAATGTTTTTGATGAAGTTGGTCAAACAAAGTAGTCTTAACAATGTCTGCCTTTTGTTGGTGACAGCCAGTGTACACAATCATCTGTCTGTGTGTCTGCACAAGTGTTGTGTCTACACAATCATCTGTCTGTGTGTCTGCACAAGTGTTGTGTCTACACAATCATCTGTCTGTCTGTACAACTGTTGTGTCTACACAATCATCTGTCTGTCTGTACAACTGTTGTGTCTACACAATCATCTGTCTGTGTGTCTGGACAAGTGTTGTGTCTACACAATCATCTGTCTGTGTGTCTGGACAAGTGTTGTGTCTACACAATAATCTGTCTGTCTGTACAACTGTTGTGTCTACACAATCATCTGTCTGTGTGTCTGCACAAGTGTTGTGTCTACACAATCATCTGTCTGTGTGTCTGTACAAGTGTTGTGTCTACACAATCATCTGTCTGTGTGTCTGCACAAGTGTTGTGTCTACACAATCATCTGTCTGTGTGTCTGGACAAGTGTTGTGTCTACACAATCATCTGTCTGTGTGTCTGCACAAGTGTTGTGTCTACACAATCATCTGTCTGTACAAGTGTTGTGTCTACACAATCATCCCTGTATGTGTCTGCACAACTGTTGTGTCTACACAATCATCCTTCTGTGTGTCTGTACAACTGTCATGTCTTTACAATCAAATTTGTTGTCTGTACAAGTGTTGTGTATACACAATCATCTGTCTGTGTGTCTGGACAACTGTTGTGTATACACAATCATCTGTCTGTGTGTCTACAAGTGTTTTGTTCACACAATCATCTCTCTGTGTGTCTGTGCAAGTATCCACTTCTCAGCGTGTCTATACTTTCA
Organism: Ylistrum balloti; assembly: GCF_031769215.1. Classification (NCBI taxonomy): domain Eukaryota; kingdom Metazoa; phylum Mollusca; class Bivalvia; order Pectinida; family Pectinidae; genus Ylistrum; species Ylistrum balloti. Next base: position 173,261 of record NW_026782463.1, on the reverse strand, counting down.
TTTGTTTCATTCTTAGTATTACCATTGGTATGCATTATCTGTGTCACACTTGTGAGTCTATATTGTCATTTGTCTAATGTGTACTGTATCTGTCATTTGCCTGTTTTTCAGTATTCACATAGGTATACAATATCCATGGCTTACCTGTGTGTCTATGTAAGTGTCCAGTTTGGGGTCAACAGACAGCTCTGCATCCAGAACTTTCTCCACAGGCATGTCAGAATTAGCACTACTGGTACTCTCCACCTCGCCTTCACCCTTCTCCTTTACTCGTTGTCTTTCCTCTTGGACAGCTGCAAGGCAAGCTGTAATCACTAAGTTGACTTGTTCTGATCCACCCTTGATACCACAGAATACCAAGAATAACCTAACTTGATCCTATGACAATTCATTTTCCAAAATTTATTTTTACCCATCATCGAACAATCGATATAACTAGTGACAAATCTTTAAATCTAAAGAAGAAAACATCATCCTAACTTATTGATAACAATTTATTATGAAAACATGGACATTTTATTTCAAAATCATTTCTTATAAAAACCATAGATGTAACTTCAAATTTTCCGTGGTTTTTTTCCTAATTGAACAATGGGGTGGTATTAAGTTAATCTAACTTTCCTTTTGAAATCTGACTAAGAAGCTGAAAGTTTCCAAACAGCAAGGACTGTAGTTTTCATATACATTTGTATCTATCTATTGTTTGTCTTGTCTGATTTGATAACTTATTATTTTATTTTTGCATCAGTTCTGAAATGAAGGGTAATTCATTTAACAGCTATTCAACTTATGATTTCCCAAAATATTTATGTTAGTAAGTTGTCTCGTAACTTTTTATAGAAATCAATATTATATAAAGCTGTTACATATTAGTGCAGTAGATACCAAATCACTTAAGGTTATTTATATATAGATACCTTCATTTGGGTCAAGGCCACTAATACTACTGCCAGAGGAGGGGGAGGAATTTATTGCTGTTAAAAGAAATACAAATATTTCAGATGTTGCCAAATTTATGTTTACATTATGATAAATTGTATTCATTCCTGAAGATTTTTAGAGGAAAACAGATGAGTGCCAATTGAAAGCATCTCAAAATAAGGTATCCTTTTGATGATATAGAAATAATTCATATATATTTTAACATGTTTTATGAGCCTTTCCTATTCATGAGACTGATTCAATTACTTTATAGTGTGTGTATGTCACCAAATTAACTGCCTCTTTATCTTAGGTGATGGGAAAGGATTTAGTTGCCTTGACCCTTGATTGAAAAAATAATTTAAGCAAAAAGTTAGTCTCTTGTTCTTTAAAGATTTGAAGGAACAAATTTCAAATGCTGTATTTTCCCTCCTTTTAAACATGTATTTCAAAAGAGGCTATTTTACAGATACTAAGCAACTGATATCTTTGAAGTACAGTTTTAATATTCAAAATTATCAAAAGATTATTTGTACAAAAAGTAAAGAAGTTTTGCTGAAGAACAAGAAATCAACTTGCTATAACTGTATATTATCTATTGTTTATTAAATACCGAGTGAATAGTGTTACTTGTTAGCACCGCGATAAATAAAATGTACAACACAACAGTTAACATACAGAGTACCTGATTAAGTACTCATCATAACACTAAATAAAAGGCCAAGTCAAATCAAAAGAAAATGAATAGAAAATGGTCCATCCTACATCCTCATCACTTCAATGTCCATCCTACATCCTCATCACTTAAATGTCCACCCAACTTCCTCATTACTTAAATGTCCATCCTACTTCCTCATTACTTACATGTCCATTCCACTTCCTCATTATTCAAATGTCCATCCTACATCCTCATCACTTAAATGTCCACCCAACTTCCTCATTACTTAAATGTCCATCCTACTTCCTCATTACTTACATGTCCATTCCACTTCCTCATTACTCAAATGTCCATCCTACTTCCTCATTACTTAAATGTCCATCCTACTTCCTCATTTCTTAAATATCCATCCTACGTTCTGGTTACTTAAATGTCCATCCTACTTCCTTGTTACTTAAATGTCCATCCCACTTCCTAGTTACTTAAATGTCCATCCTACTTCCTCATTACTTAAATGTCCATCCTACTTCCTTGTTACTTAAATGTCCATCCATCCAACTTCCTGGTTACTTAAATGTCCATCCTACTTCCTCATTACTTAAATGTCCATCCTACTTCCTCATTACTTAAATGTCCATCCTACTTCCTCATTACTTAAATGTCCATCCTACTTCCTCATTACTTAAATGTCCATCCTACTTCCTCATAATTTAATGTCCATCCTACTTCCTCATTACTTAAATGTCCATCCTACTTCCTCATTACTTAAATGTCCATCCTACTTCCTCATAACAAAAGTTCCATCCTACTTCCTCATTATAAAGGTACATCCTACTTCCCCCATTTGTTTATGATACAAAATATTACATCATCATTGTGAATCTTTAAAGAGATATTTTTAAACTATGAATAAATAATGATATGGAACATCCTGGAATATCTGTCGGCTTTGTTTTGTACCAGACTAGCAGTTTCTTTGTCCTTGATAAGGCAGCTACTTGACAACAAGTGGAACTTAACACTATATACAGTATCTTGTATTTCCTTTACCAGATGTACCTGTAGGTTTATCCCACAGGACATGTTTATTAAATATTTACATAATATATATTGCAGAAGAAAAGTCATCCATCTTGTCCTTCAACTCCTACTTTACTAAGTCAACAGTACCAGTCTAGTGGCTGTACAGTCTAACAAGAAAGTTCAGACACCTACCTCTACAACCCAAATAAATCAATAGTTCCAATAACAGAATACATCATATGCTTTGACAGAGGAAGCTCTGGTAAATCAATTGTGCTTTCTATTCTGACAGATGGGTGTTAGAATCTTTATGTAAGGTATGTGTGACCAACCATATCTAGTGTATTTATAACATAAACCTGACATTACATGTAAACATTAAAAAACAAGAGTTATTTTTCAAGTAACTGCAAGCCATTTCTGACGTCAGTTTCATAATAAATTTGCAACGTACACCTATATCTAAACAATCATGGTTAATTCTGAATAAATTTACTTTTTGATTACAATCATATCATTATATTGTCAACATTGTCTTAACTTATTTATCATTGCCAAATTGATAATTTCTTTCTAATTAAAAAACATTTATCCTGGATTAATCCAGACAGCAAGACCTAAAGTAACTCAAAAGACAAACTAATGCCTCCCTGCATCAGACAACACATTATATATGGCTGACCATACATATGTCCCCTTTATTTTTTCTTTCCTTTTCTCTTTACCCAAGTGGAACTTTAAATATTCCATAACCAAATCTGCATTTGGATACATTTACAGCTATGTATCTAGTGTTTTCTGCATTTCTTACTCTAAATCAAAGAATGAAGATAATTGTCTATCATGGAAAAGTTATACGATGTATGTGACTTATCTCAGTCACATGGAATAAATACACTATATGTTTAACAAGTACAAATGGTCCAAGTGTTTATCCCATTTTGTATGGACCCTAATCAAATCAGGAAGCACTTACATAATTGCTATTGCCATGTACTGGTATTACGGAACATGCAGATTGCCTCAACACAGGAAGCAATCTCACAGCAGACTTGAGAATAATAAGTCATTTTCAATTAAGTAGCGTACCAGCATTTCTATATTCATGGTGTGCCCACAATGCTTCCGAGCTGCCAACTTTAAGTCCCCTTTACTTTACCTCTAATTACATACTTGAAATATGATGCCATTTCCGCACATTCTAGCTTCTTTAATATCTTAAAATGAGCAAAGAAATTTGAAGGGAATCGGAACTGTTGAATACTAAAAACAGATTTGTATGCACAACAGCATGGAAATATTTTGGTCATAAACATACACAGTCTGATGTCTGGAAATAACATGGCCATACAGTCTGATGTCTGGAAATAGCATGGCCATACACAGTCTGATGTCTGGAAATAGCATGGCCATACACAGTCTGATGTCTGGAAATAGCATGGCCATACACAGTCTGATATCTGGAAATAGCATTGCCATTGTCTGGAAATAGCATGGCCATACACAGTCTGATGTCTGGAAATAGCATGGCCATACACAGTCTGATGTCTGGAAATAGCATGGCCATACACAGTCTGATGTCTGGAAATAGCATGGCCATACAGTCTGGTGCCTAATAATAGCACGGCCATACAGTCTGATGCCTAGAAATAGTATGTTTGTTCATAAACAAAGTCCAATGACTGGAAATAACATGCTCATTAACATACCCAGTCTGATGCCTGGAAAAAGTACTGTCATTGACATATAAAGTCTGATGCCTGGAAAAAGTACTGTCATTGACATATAAAGTCTGATGACTTGAAAAAGTACTGTCATTGATATATAAAGTCTGATGACTTGAAAAAGTACTGTCATTGATATATAAAGTCTGATGCCTTGAAAAAGTACTGTCATTGATATATAAAGTCCGATGCCTGGAAAAAGTACTGTCATTGATATATAAAGTCCGATGCCTGGAAAAAGTACTGTCTTTTGATATATAAAGTCCGATGCCTGGAAAAAGTACTGTCATTGACATATAAAGTCTGATGCCTTGAAAAAGTACAGTCATTGATATATAAAGTGTGATGCCTGGAAAAAGTACTGTCATTGATATATAAAGTCCGATGCCTGGAAAAAGTACTGTCATTGATATATAAAGTCCGATGCCTGGAAAAAGTACTGTCATTGATATATAAAGTCCGATGCCTGGAAAAAGTACTGTCATTGACATATAAAGTCCGATGCCTGGAAAAAGTACTGTCATTGATATATAAAGTCCGATGCCTGGAAAAAGTACTGTCATTGACATATAAAGTCCGATGCCTGGAAAAAGTGCTGTCATTGACATATAAAGTCCGATGCCTGGAAAAAGTACTGTCATTGACATATAAAGTCCGATGCCTGGAAAAAGTACTGTCATTGACATATAAAGTGTGATGCCTGGAAAAAGTACTGTCATTGACATATAAAGTCCGATGCCTGGAAAAAGTACTGTCATTGATATATAAAGTGTGATGCCTGGAAAAAGTACTGTCATTGACATATAAAGTCCGATGCCTGGAAAAAGTACTGTCATTGATATATAATGTCCGATGCCTGGAAAAAGTACTGTCATTGACATATAAAGTCCGATGCCTGGAAAAAGTACTGTCATTGATATATAAAGTGTGATGCCTGGAAAAAGTACTGTCATTGACATATAAAGTCCGATGCCTGGAAAAAGTACTGTCATTGATATATAAAGTCCGATGCCTGGAAAAAGTACTGTCATTGACATATAAAGTCCGATGCCTGGAAAAAGTACTGTCATTGATATATAAAGTGTGATGCCTGGAAAAAGTACTGTCATTGATATATAAAGTCCGATGCCTGGAAAAAGTACTGTCATTGATATATAAAGTCCGATGCCTGGAAAAAGTACTGTCATTGACATATAAAGTCTGACGCCTAGAAAAAGTACTGTCATTGATATATAAAGTCTGAGAATATGTATTTAGATGTCTGATGTTTATCCTTCCTGATTTAATAAAAAAAAAACGATCCAGATTAATGTCTGTTATGTACTTCATCAAATTTAGCTATTAACATGCCAAGTGTCTCATAGGTATCTACAAACACCAAAATAGGCCTTTTGAAAGGGAGATCTATCATTACTTAAACAAAAAACAAAACACTAAAACAAAACAGAACGGTCAGGCAACACTGCACTTCAACACCACCTCTTAGAACACAGTATGTTTTGCAAGATTAAACATTAATGAAAATATAATTTGTGCAACAAAATAGCAAGCAAGAAAACAAAACACCTGAGCTTATCAATAACAAAGTAAAGCAGCGAGTAATATATAACACAATATGAAACACTTAAAATACCTTCTCGTTTCATGCCCATTGCCAAACATTTCATATATCGGCAGTACTGGCATCTGTTTCTTTGACGTTTATCTATTACACAATTCCGATCGTCTCTGCAAGCGTATGTAAGATCCTTCCGTACTGTTCTTTTGAAGAAACCTTTACATCCTTCACAACTGCAACAAGAAATATAGTCCAGTTACATGTCAGGTGTCCAATTTGTGACTAATGATCAACTGAGGACATGGAGGTAGCTTCAGATTTTGCTGAAATACTGCATAAGAACTTGATAATCCTTCAATACAACATTGCTTTTGGTCGAATATCATGACCCTAAGACTTATCAATGTATTTTGAAAAAAGTTTTGAATGCAGAACTGAAATTCGACACATTAACTGTCAGTACAATTTTCAATTTTTCATTTTTTTTTTCAATTTTTCATTCCGAGTGTTTTCGTACATTCTACAATTTTTTTAAACTTACTTTAAATCAATTGCTTCGGAAAAGAACTTTGTAAACGATCACAGTAGAAATCAGTATTTTTAATCTGGATTTAAAATGATCAATATGAAGCTGCTGTGAGAACATGGAAGACTATCTGCAACTTGGCTTTTGTCCTACATTGCGATCTATTGTGAAATGTGTTATATATAAAACTAATAAAAACCGATAAACAATATATGATAAGATTTTCAAATGAAAATTAATTGTTCATTGAGATCTGGTGTGAAGCAAGTGATAATAGGGTCTGCTGTATTGCTCCAAATGTGGTTAAACTGTTTACAGGATGGTCAATGATTTACTGGATAGAGGAAAAAAGGAGCACTTTTTGCAGCATTTGACTTGTGGACTATCAAACAAGAAGCCTATGGACATTTATAGGATATAACTGCAGCAGTGATAGTAGTCAGAATATTTACCAATTGAGGCACAAAAATACTCCTCATTTCAGTTTAACTGAAGTTTAACTTCATGGCACAAGTGAAATCAAGAAGAAGTTTTAAAATGTGTTGATCAAGATGGCCATGGTGGCCATATTGGGTTTCAGACTGACTCAAAGAGTAACTACACTTGGTCAGGATCATTTTAGTTTTTAATACATGTTATAGACAGACTACCTGGTATCCAACCTCTGGTACCACTATGTTCACAAATGAACTTTCATACCACGTATAAAATAAAACTTATGAGAGAAAAACAAAACCATTACAATACATGCAAACCATGTTATTAAAAACAAGAGGCCTAGTGACCTTTACGGTCACATGAGATAAGCAATATTGAAAATAATGATTAAAGGTAAAGTGGCTTTCAAGTGTCATGAAAACAAAATATGACATTGATGATAGCAGGCTAGTGTCAATATATGCATACCATCAAAACTGTCATCCTATACTAAAATATCTTACAAAAATTATTTCCACTGGGAAATAAACAAGGTTATGCTCAAAAATACAATTTTTCTATAAGTATTATAGTAAAGTTAACCCCCTCTCCAGGAAGAAGTGTGAGAGCCATTTTGGTAATTAAAGTAATTCAAGATGCTTCCATCCTAGAAGAGCATTTGATTCTATCATACCTGAGTGTTGAGAAGAAGATTTTTTGAAAATGTAAGTCAATCTGACTCTTTTGGCCACGCCCCTCAGGCCCCCATGGTGTGGGGACAATAATTCATTATTTTGTTTCATGTTTGGCCAGGGAAGGTTTCTGCAAACTTTCACTGAAATCGGTTCAGGAGTCTTTGAGAAGAAGTTGAAAATGTTAATTGTTAATGGACGAACAATGCTGGATGAAGGTGATCATAATAGGTCACCATGATCCTGTAAGTCATCTTACCCATCTAAATTTGGTTATGTTCATGCATGCGCATCAGTAATGTAACTGAGCATGGGGCGTGCATTATATATGTGACATACTAAAAAGAAGCTAGTATAAATGTGTGTATACCCGTATACCTGAATAATTTCATGTAAACTCTCAAACAATAACAAGAAATGTTGGTGACTGAATGTTACAAAGCTTTTCGTTTGAAGCAAACATTTGAATGTCAGCCATATTGGATTGCAGTCCCTGCATTGAACTGAAAATATCTGAGGAAGATTCTTCAATTTGATATGTAAACAAGGTTAAACTACTCGAACTTAAACTTTGAAGTAGAACACAAAACTCAAGTAAATAACATCATTGCATTTTATCTAAATCACATCAACATACATTTCATGCGTGTTATGAATGTCAACATTCAAGTTGAGTATATAACTTAATAGGACACCTATTACAAATTATTATTCATGTAGTATTGTGGGATATTCAGTTATGATAAACTCACCTATAAACACCATAGTGTTTTCCTGACGCCCGATCTCCACATATTGCACAGATGTGTTTGCTGCTGAGCGTTGTGTGTGGCATGTGTGGATTGGGCGGTGAAGACACTGACCCAGGGGATCCCAATGACATCATGGAAGGGGAGGTAACAGACGATGAGGGCGAGTGCATTCCTGGCGAATGCATCAATGGTGGGGAAGGTTGTGATGATGATGACATGGACTGCATGCCCGAGCTATAACTGAAGTAGGACCCGGGTGGGGATGCCATGTTTAACTGGGACAGGTCAGGTTTTATGTCCGGTGGTGAATTCACCGACATGGAATTCATTGATAAATTTGACGACATCATACCCCCGGTTCCTGATGATATACAACCAGAAGCACTGCTGACACTACTGTCAAGGGAATCTGAAACAGAAAACAAATAATTCACTTTTGTGTAACAAAAATAATGACAAGTCTAAAAGGCAATGGCATGAACAACAATTAATTAACTTAAATACTTTGATATGAAATTAAATTTTAGTTACTATAGTGTTTATACTGATCATTCAAACATGATTGTAGTTTCAATGACATTACAAGAACAAGACAGCAGTCTGCCAGAGATCACAAAAGTTTGACAAAGGTATGTAGAAGGGTGATCAGGAATCAACATTGCTTCCTTGAAAATGTCCAAATGTTCAGGGAAGACACAAAAAACAAGGCAATGCTAAATTCCAGTCCCCTATGTACCAGCACATCAAAACAAATGGACAAACCTTTTACATGAAGTAGGTGCAAGGTCAAATAGAGGGACCTTTTGATACACAACTCACTGTCTTGCCAAGGTAAAGCAATATCCTGAGTAGAACATTTTTGTGACCAGTTGTGTAGATAGAAGCCAAAGCACAAACTGTCAATTGATGTAGGTCAAAGGTCAAAATGTAGGTCAGAGTGACCTACTTTTGATCCATGACATAGTCACACAACGATGAACTTGTATACCAAGTTTCCATGATTACTCCTGTGGATTGTGGCAGAATAAAAGGACACAATGCAAAAATATTGTTTCCTCAGGTTCCCTTTGTTGGACTAATTAAGTTCGTAGGGTAACGGGAGATCAAGGTTTTTATATCTTAACAGTAATAAGCTAGATTCAGGTAACAAAGATGAAATACCAATGGCAGAAATTTTGTACACCAATTCAAATATTTCAAATGAAAGTCTACAGAATGATACTAATTTAAACAGACTGCAGACAAATGCTGACAACTCAAAATATTTAAACATCAGTCTACATCTTTCATCATTTCTAATTCTATCATAAAATCAACTCAATCCCAATTTTCTTGTATACATCAGAGAGTGTAAACATTATTTATGAAACACTACTAGTACGCACGCACATTTTGTCTGCAAATCAATGGCAAATGCAGTAAACACAGGGAAGGCTTTGAAGGAAATCCATAGCAATTAAAATCAAGAGAATGTGGAGATCACAGCTAAACTAAACATGGATCATCTCTGCTATAAAGACAATGGAAATCTGCATCAAAATGTTTTCATCAATCTTAATTACAACCAGCTGCTGTAGTTAGCATTTCCACAACAGCATTAATTCCTAAAGGCTGGTACTAATGAAATGAAAGTATTTTTCCACAGTCACTGTTCTGTTGATACAAAACCAACACGGGCTGATTGTTACAGATATCTCGACTTAACCAATATTTCAACTCTTTAATTAGTCACTATTAAAATCATTTGGTCACAACCTGAACTCATTTGAATTGCCCAGGTTGATGTTTGTGTTCATCATTGAAAATATTCCCAGGACACATCTTAGACTATATTTATATATAGACGATCAGAATATGACACATTTGATTTACATGATTTAGAGTAGAAACTGTCTGTAATGCATAGTGATAGCTAGAACTTGATATCATGATACTACAAGGAAAATATGAACAAAATCTGTTAAGATGTTCTCAAGATAATCATTGATTTGGAGCAACACAACAGGACTTCTCCAATCTCCAATTTTGTGTGCTATATGAAACATAAATTGTATCTATTGAAAAGTCCCTTAAACAAGGTCATAACTACCAAAAACATTTTGTAATGCATCACAATTTCTATCTTAAGTCTCATTTGGAATGGACACCAGCCCATTTTTTGATGTCCATGTCAAGAGGTGTTTTCATAAGCAAATATAAATGTTAGTTTATCTGTTTTGTTTAATGTTATAAAACAAGGTGAATGGATAAAAATTGAAAAGACAGATAAAAATGTATTTGCTTTTCAGAAATGTACATTAATTACATTTACAACATGCACATCCAAATTATGACACAAATGTGATATATGGTGTCCCGATAATAGTGAATGTAGTGAAAAACCTCTGACAATCTTATAATGAAATTAAATCATTTGGAGCTTGTGTAAATTGTGGCATAATGTTCTGTCCCAGCCACTGAGACTAAAAGTGATTATTATGAGTATGTTGATATATGTTTTAAAGCACTATGTTATAGGCACATATCACAGATCAGTTCTAGATGTATATTTTTGTAAATAAAACTTATTTGATGGGTTATAAATGAAGTTACAAATACTCATGGCAATACATTATCTAACTAGGTAGTAATTTTTCATGAATCTGACAATAAAATGTACTTGAGAAGGAAATCTATTCCCAAATGAACAGCCTTTGGTGTCCTGTTACATCCAGGAACTCGACATAAACAGCTGTACTTCCTCTGTCATTCAAAGCAGAACCATCCTGTCCTTTATTAGTCAGGATGCAACATCATTTTGTGATGCGAAATCTACTACATCATGGTGTTTCAATTTGTTTAAAATTTTCCAAAATTGTCCTGGATGTAACAAATATTTTATGACACCAAATTCTACCTCATATATAAATTCCTTTATATTTTCATGGTGTACGGTTTACTGATCATTAATAAAACCTTGTTAAAGACAGTATATTTTTTTCATTTTTTACCATCCCCTTAAAGGGTTTTCCCACTAAAAACCTAAATTTTGACCTATTAAATTGACCCTCAAAATTGATACAATTTTACTTTATATCATATATGAGTCCCTGAACTCTATCTTCATACAATTTCAGGTTACCAGGGAAAAATCCTTTTTTTATTGGAATACACAGTCATTCCACTAATATACCTCTGCATAAGTCAATAACTGTATAGACTGAAAGTGAAAACAGCATACACAAGCATGTCAAAACGATGAAAGTGACTTGGACCTCTTTCTACACACATAGCATAATATATGCAACGATGAAGTTAAAAGTCAGAGTTTTACGTACTCTGTCTGCGCTTCCTTGTATGGAAAGTCTTGAAAAATGGACTTTGCTATTTTTATCAAAATTGTCTGATAAATAGTATTTTCTAACACTTTAACAGTTGACTTGTCTCGCTCAACCAGACCCTTGATCACTTCATAATTTTTAGTTGACAGGATCGAGATTCAAAACTTTTTTCTACTAAAGTTAGAGAGACGTGAACGTCAGTTTTTATTCTATGGAGGAAAGATGAAAGATTGCAGTCAATTCATTAGTTAATTTACAAAACCAACCAATACTTGACAAAGTCAATTAATTGGAACATCACAAATGTACACTAATTTCAAAGTAATTCAATTTGTATTATAACGTAGGATTAATGATATCACCTATAGTAATGATATGTGATACTGTACAAATCCCAAAGTAATGATGTTTCATTTATACAAGTAGTAACTGAATGTCCCAAAAGCTGGAGATGTTGCTTTATAAACATTATTGATAGACAAATTTTCAGTAATATTGTTAGCACTGACATGATGACATTAAGTTAAAATGTCTTTAGGAGGAAAGTGAGAAACTCATGATTACACTACATCCAATGATGATATGATCCATCTTGTTGACTGTTCTTGCTGATCAATACAAATAAATGTTCATAATTATTATGTATAATTATAAATGTCTGTTGTATTTAATCTTTTTTGTATATATCAATGTAAAACGTTTAATGAAATGAAAATTATGAAGTTATCAGTTCAATATCTTAATCTGTGTAGTGTCAAAAGTAATCATATTTCTCTTATTTCGTCACAGGTATTTCTTACATGGCACATAAAAGGTTAGAGGTCAAATATTAGACCGTGGGTCCTAAAAGTAATGACTATGCATAAATATCGGGGAAATGTCGATGACCTTCTAGCTTAGTACTTGGGCCTACCCGAAATCTTCCTATCTATAGATGCTGTAAACATTGATCAAATTCAAACATCACATGCCCAAATGCTTCATGATGCTCTCAATCCATACGAAAGTCACGTTGTTTAGTTGAGAATCAAATGCGTCTCAAATCTATCGGTGTGCTCCACCAGACGATTCACATTACGTAAGATATTTGTGTGGTTGGGAGTTCAAAAGTTCAAATTAAGGGCAAAATATATTTCGCAATAAATCTTGTTCGCCTTTCAATAATGATCACAGTCGTTTGTTTGTAAACATCATAGCGGCAGCCATCAATTAAGCTATCGTACAAAATCTCCTCGTATAAGTACATGTAACTTGTTCGGGGTGAACCCATGGTACTGCCGAGTGCTTACAACCTTCGTGACTCAAAATGGCGGAGTCTATTTACACCACAATACACACCACCATTTGGACATTGAAAGTTTCAGAAATAACAACAGTTTCTGGATTCATATGAAATACATAAACATAAATAGGTACTTACCCATCTCTGAATGGTCCATACTGGTTTTAAAACCAGTTGTTATGGCCCAAGATGGATGTTAGCATGAATTTTGCTGCGATCAATTTATGGCTTCAAATATCTGGCCTACTTTACCTCATTCCCACTAGACGAATCACGCCGCGGAAAGCACTTCCACGTGAATCTTTGGTTTCAAATATATCCTGTTAATCATGAGTAAGTAATTGTTTCCTTGTGTAATGTGTATGTCGTTTTAGAGTTATAATCAAGCGTAGGAGTATCACAGCTTCCAGCAAGCACGACAAGTTCGGAAAAATTCTCAATCGTCTACTAGATATGAGGTAAACTAGGCCAGGGTTCAAGGTTGAAGTGAGGTGACACGCATAGCTGATTACATTATTGGGCTGGGTTCAGTGATCGTTCGTTCGCTAGACGTAGAACTTACAACTTACGAATTTATAAGGCAAGGATGTTTTAAAATCTGTTATACCGAAGCAACACTGTTATAAGATATTAATAGTAACTAGCTATATGTAGGCCTGTCGATAACGTTACAAGGATATGTACACATGCAGGATCACAGGGACTTTCACTGATCATTAAAAACGTGACTGTCTAGGTGGAGATCTGTCCTGGTCAACATAAAGGTTTACCACACGTTTTATTAGGTCACATTGATATGCAGTAAATGACAAGATCGTTTCTGCCAAATTATTAAAGAAAAAATTTGAATGATTTCATTTCTAATACTATCCATAAATTGGTAATCCGTAATTGAACATTTGCATTAAATAGAGATACTAATAAGATTATGTACAATCATAGAATATAAATATATGGAAAATGTTATAAACACAAAAATCCAAAAATAAGATTTTTAGCATTCATATTCTATTCGTGTTTAGATTTGTGTTAGATTATTTTTTAAGGCTTTATATATGCTATATTTTACATCTGTATTTAAGAAAAATAATTTGTCATAAGATTCTAATGGTGCTTTCACGGTATGTATGATAAATCTTTTCCATTTGTATTATATAACTCATTTGTATTATATAACTCACTTGTATTATACAACTCACATTTGTTTTCTCTAACCCACACTTGTATTCTGTAACCCACACTTGTATACTCAAATTTGTATTCTCTAACCCACACTTGTATACTATAACTCAAATTTGTATTCTCTAACCCACACTTGTATTCTGTAACTCAAATTTGTATTCTCTAACCCACACTTGTATACTATAACTCAAATTTGTATTCTGTAACCCACACTTGTATACTATAACTCAAATTTGTATTCTGTAACCCACACTTGTATTCTGTAACTCAAATTTGTATTCTGTAACCCACACTTGTATACTATAACTCAAATTTGTATTCTCTAACCCACACTTGTATTCTGTAACTCAAATTTGTATTCTGTAACCCACACTTGTATTCTATAACTCAAATTTGTATTCTCTAACCCACATTTGTATTCTAGAGATCACATTTGTATTCTATAGCTGTTTCATTTGTGTGCCATTTATGACCTATGGTTTTCAATACTTCCGTATCCTGATTGCAGTATTATACAGTGCAATGAAAATTGAACCACAAAAATAGACTGAAATCAGAATACAATGATAAAGAGAAATATAGGATGAAAATGACCAGAAAAATAAAAACAGGTGTTCATGTCATGCGCGCCATACGTGTGTAACAAGACGGAAAAAAACAGGAAAGAGCAAGCGATACACAAGACAACACACAAATCAACCTAATTTACATATTTCTTTTATAAGTTGGATACCTTTGAATACAGTGACTTACTTTACTTAACAAAACATTATGCTATATTTTGAACATTACTTTCATTTTGATATAATTAGGGCTAACATAACTTGGTATACAATTTTTGTCGCAAAGCTTAAACAGATTCATTACCTCAATTATACAAATAGTGGTGTTCATTTCCGATATGACACTGGGGGTGGGGGTGGGGGGGCATAACCTCCCCTCGTGACGGACATTTTTTTTATCATTCAATTCGATAGGAAGCCTTGAATTAAAGGTTCTATATTTACTTTAAAAAATCTGCCATGATATTACGTCATCTTACGTTTTAATAGGCGTGGTTCGAAAACTGGGATTTATATAAAGAGAAGGAGAGAGGAACTGAAATGGACCCTACAGCTTCTACTTATAATGATTTTGATCATGTTTGTCTCGCCTGAATGAGTCTGTACGTGATTTTCTTTTAACAAGAATGGGATGACATATACATACGTGTCACGTACATGTCTTCCGTGACGCAGATCATAAGTGAAATTAAAATATATATTCATCACAAGACGTGTGTAGTACACAATCTTTAATAAGTTAACAGTGACATTCACCATTAGGTCAAAGCTCAATTAAGTTTTTTTACCGAAAGGTATCAAGGACCATGAATTTCGATGAAACATTGAAATGTACTAAATAATTTAGGTCGCCATGACCTTCGTATCAAGATGAAAGGTCGTTAGACTGATACAGTTGGCCTCCCCTCTTGAAAACATTACCAGATCTATCATTCACAGGTTAACCTTCAATTTAGATAGCCATCACCTCACGAGACTATCTATACCCAGTGACGGGTACGAGGAGCAAGATCGTATGAGAAAATCATTTATTTCCCCACTTTAACTTAAAAGGTGAGAGAACATTGCACCTTTCGTTTTGTTATTTTCTAAAATTGACTAATGTATAATTGAAATTAAAAAAAAAACACATTCTTACCTAGTTAGTCCATACCGTGCTAACCAATAGTGTCCACCGTTCCCGCATTAGAAAAAAATACAGGTCTTTTCTATACTTGACCACTATTTTATAGGTCGTTCAACCGTTGTTGAAATACGATGTCACGTGACATTAGTACAAGGATATACCCCAACGTGATGAGTAAACTTTAGACACCATATGTAGAACGGCTCATCGATTTTGTTGCGTGTGGTCAAGCAAAGTACGATGACCAGCCGAACTGACCGCCGACGCTGGTCTATTTACTCGAAGTTCATTGCCACATAGCACAAGAAACCTGTTGCTGATGCGGTTCCCATGGTTATGAATGACGTCATATTCAACGAAACTGTTATAGAAGTGGATAGGGCATTTTGGGGTCAGTTACCGCAGAATACCCAGTCTACACACATATGTAACTGGTTCCTGTTTATGGAATATTTTAATTCTATATATAAACAGTCTTGTAATTCCGATCTCTCAGATAAGCCTGTTTCTGACGTTGAGCCTGGTATAACCAGTGTACTGTAATGTAAACGATTTTCCGTGTCCAAATGAAACGCCTCAATGAAAAGCATATATTATGACGGTGAAGGCACACATGAACTGGAAACCTACATATTCAAGAGTTCATCGACATGCCCAGCATATTAAAGGCTAAATGAATATGTAAAGAACCTTCAAACCGGATACAAGGTCAGTTACCTGTACAAGTTAGGTGGTCACGCCACAACACGAAGGTCGCTTACCGATCGGTCCATTTCATTGACTAAAATCAACAAAAGATGGACGCAAAAACCACAAAGGTTATACAGAATGTACAGTATGATAATTATATGATCTTGTACTGTTACGTACAACGTAAAACTTCACGTGCAAACAAAAAACTCGACAAAAATGTACATGATATTTTCACCGATAGCCAGTTAGCGAGACTAACGGTTAAAACAGACGTAAAAAAATACGAGCGGAACATTACTTGCATCTTTGACGACTAACAGTCAAATCCAATGTGTTTATTTGATCTTACATAATGTTCAGTGTTAGATCAAAGAGAATTATTTTTTTATACTGATTTTTTTTCTTATAACCGGCCTGTATTACAGAACCTGTATAAAGACCTCAACTCCTTTATTACAGAACCTTGTTTAGCAGCCAACTCCTTTTATATATAGAAATTATATACAGCAGAAAACTCCTTTATTACAGAACCTGTATATAACGGTCAAGTCCTTTTATATACAGAAATTCTATACAATAGAAAACTCCTTTATTACAGAACCTGTATATAGCAACTAACTCATTTAGAAATTCTATACAGCAGAAAACTTTATTACAGAACCTGTATATAGCGGTCAACTCATTTTATATATAGACATTTTATACAACAGAAAACTCCTTTATTACAGAACCTGTATATAGCAGTCATCTCCTAAAATATAAAAAAAAGATTCTTTACAAAAGTCAAGTCTCATATTACAGAATCCGTGTATAGCCTAACTCCTGTATTACAGAACCTGTGTATAGCACTAAACTCCTGTAATAGTGAACTTTTATAATAAAATCTACAACACAAAAACTCCATCTATATGTAAAATCCTGTAGTAGAGACCCTCTATAAGACACTAAATATTTTACGATTTAAAACGACGTTAATAATAGATCAAAAGAGAAAAACTCATAAGTTATAAAAATGTACCAATAAATCCTTATTAGTAACACATCTCACCAACACTTTTCTTACCGTTTCAACAAAACAGGAAACTAAATGCGCGGTGAAGTCTCCGATTTTTTATAGCCTCTCTCCCGTCTTCTCCTCTCTGATTAATTTACAACCTCCCGGCATTATATAGCTGAGATTCCTCTTGATGTGTTAATGTGTTAACAAGCTAGAGAAGGCTCTTACCTAGCTTGTTAGAATACCAGTGCTGCCACTGCCCCAGACTATTATCAGATTTTTATCTTCGTTTTTCATTGTTAAATGCCGAACAAAATCCAAATCCTTGACGGAAATTTTTCACAAGAGACAGACTTACAGGTGCGGCCAATGGCTCGACTGAACGTTGCTTATATAACCACTTGCGGCTGGCTTGTATATAACCGAGCGTGACTTGTATAACCCCATATGGCTTGTATATAACAGATTGTGACTTACATAGACCCTATGGCCTATATATCACAAAATGTGACTTATATAACCCCTATGGTTTGTATATATCAGCTTGTGGCTTATATAACCCCTATGAATTGTATACAACAGATTGTGGTTTATATAACCCCCTATGACTTGTATATAATAGAGTGTGACTTTTATAACCCCGTATGGCTTGTATATAACAGATTGTGGCTTATATAATAACCCCCTATGACTTGTATACAACAGATTGTGGTTTATGTAACCCCCTATGGCTTGTATATAACAGAGTGTGGCTTATATAACCCCCTGTGGCGTGTATATAACATACTGTGACTTATATAACCCCCTATGACTTGTATACAACAGATTGTGGTTTATATAACCCCCTATGGCTTGTATATAACAGAGTGTGACTTATATAACCCCATGTGGCGTGTATATAACATACTGTGACTTATATAACCCCCTATGACTTGTATATAACAGATTGTGGCTAATATAAACCCCTATGGCTTGTATATAACAGAGTGTGGCTTATATAACCCCCTGTGGCGTGTATATAACATATTGTGACTTATATAACCCAATATGGTTTGTATGTAACAGATTGTGGCTTACATAACCCCCTATGGCTTGTATATAACAGATTGTGGCTAACATAACCCCCTTTGGCTTGTATATAACAGAGTATGACTTATATAGCCCCCTGTTGCTTGTATTTAGCAGGTCCTGACTTATATAACCCCTATGGCTTGTAAATAACAGAGTGTGACTTACATAAACCCTATGGCCTGTATATCACAGAGTGTGACTTATATAACCCCAATGACTTGTGTATAACCGATTGTGACTTATATAACCCCCTATGACTTAGATATAACAGAGTGTGACTTATATATCCCTTATGGCTTGTAAAGAACACATTGTGACTTATATAACCCCCTATGGCTTGTAAATAACAGAGTGTGCCTTACATAAACCCTATGGCCTGTATATCACAGAGTGTGACTTATATAACCCCAATGACTTGTGTATAACCGATTGTGACTTATATAACCCCTTATGACTTGTATATAACAGAGTGTGGCTTATATATCCCCTATGGCTTGTATATAGAACACATTGTGACTTATATAACCCCCTATGGCTTGTAAATAACAGAGTGTGACTTACATAAACCCTATGGCCTGTATATCACAGAGTGTGACTTATATAACCCCAATGACTTGTGTATAACCGATTGTGACTTATATAACCCCCTATGACTTGTATATAACAGAGTGTGACTTATATATCCCTTATGGCTTGTAAAGAACACATTGTGACTTATATAACCCCCTATGGCTTGTAAATAACAGAGTGTGACTTACATAAACCCTATGGCCTGTATATCACAGAGTGTGACTTGTATAGCCCCCTATGGCTTGTACATCACAGAGTGTGACTTATATAGCCCCCTTTGGCTTGTATATAACAGATTGTGACTTATATAACCCCCTATGGCTTGTATATAACCGATTGTGACTTATATAACCCCATGTGGCTTGTATTTAACAGATCCTGACTTATATAACTCCCTATGGCTTGTAAATAACAGAGTGTGACTCATATAGCCCCCTTTGGCTTGTATATAACCGATTGTGGCTTGTATAACCCCCTATGGCTTTTATATAATCTATTGTGACTTATATAACCCCTATGGCTTGTATATAATCTATTGTGACTTATATAACCCCTATGGCTTGTATATAATCTATTGTGACTTATATAACCCCTATGGCTTGTATATAACAGATCCTGACTTATATAACCCCTATGGCTTGTATATAATCTATTGTGACTTATATGACCCCTATGGCTTGTATATAACATAATGTGGCTTGTATAACCGACTATGACTTGTATAAAACCAGGTGCGGCTTATATAATAGAAACTTGAAGTCAGTAATGCATTGGTAGAAATCCCGACCGATGCTAATGACGATATTAACCTGTAACACGGATAGTCAGTATCATTTATCTATTGGTTTATATGCTTATTATTTACATTTTTCAACTGAATCAGAAATTCGTGGACTATTTATTTAGATCAATCTACTTAAATACTTTATGAACACACACAACTGGTGATATCAACAGCCAATTATGATAGCACACTGGATTTTGCAAACCAATTTGGCATACGCCAAAATAAAACAAACGTTCGCGAGTTGAAATTGGTTTATCAGGAAAGCACATTCATGTAGAAGCACTAATACATATTTGTGTATTTGTACTGTTAGTAATATTGGCTTAAAATGCCATACTGGATGATAAATATCGAAGATGTAGTTTCCCGTAGAAGGATTACAGGAAATGCTGTAAACTATCTGTGGCATGTTTTGGACGAGCACTGCCATGACCAGATAATCTGAAGAATTTCAAAAGTCGGTTATCTTATCTCCCCTCTTGACGCCGAAGCGGACAATCGCCGCCATATTTGTTTTTGTAAACCAAGTTACGCACGGTGCAGGCAAAAAGCAATGTACGATTGACCATTGATATCACTCTGCGTGAGCGAACCCATACGAAGATTTCCACATATCTATATCTAAATACAAGAGGCCCATGGGGCTTAACGGTCACCTGACTATAAAGACCTATATATGAAAGAGGCCAAATAGGCCTAAGATTGATTGCTCAACTACACAACAGCTTACAAAGACATTGCTGGTTCATAAAACATTTTTTACATACTTGAAATAATATTCTTTATACACGCTACTGCACAAATGTCATTGCTCCAAACCTTTTGCTTGTCCAAAAAATTCGATCGCAGTGACTTAACCCAAGGGATCTTGAATATAGGTCAAGGTTAATTATTTCAACAATCGGTAACCTTTCATCCACTTGTATTAAAGAATATCAGCAGTCTGGACGTTTTTGTTACTGAGAAGTTGTTTGGTTTTTACATATTTGACACCTTTGACCTTGAAAGGAGGCAAGGTCAAAAATATGACTCGATAGCCCTTCATCTCATCATGATACAGACCAAATTTCAGCACCTTTTGGTTAGAGAAAAGTTGTTTAAACATTTTAACACATTTGACACATGTGACCTTTAAAGTGGGTCAAGGTACTTTAGTTTTAAGAAAATTGGTAGTCCTACATCCAATGATGCCACAGGCATGAGATCAGCACCATGGACGGTTTGGTAATGGAGAAGAAGTTGTTGAAATATTTCAACACATTTGACACCTGTGACCTTCAAAGTGGGAAAAGGTCATTCCTTTTAACAAACTTGAAAGCCCCACATCCTAGCATTGATACAGGCAAAATATCAGCACCATGTGCGTTTTGGTTTGGTTATTGAGAAGAGGTGAAAGTAGGTCATGGTGATTTATTTTAACAATCTTGGTAGCCCTTCATCCCATCATACTACAAACCCAATAATAAGCCTTTTGGTTATTAAGAAGAAGTCCTTTGAATATTTTAACATATTAGACGCCTGTGACCTTCAAAATCGGTCACGGTCATTCATTTTAACAAATTTGGTAACCCTTCACCTCATCATGCTACACCAGACACCCTGGGTCTTTTGGTCATTGAGAAGACGTCATTTGAATGGAAAGTGTACGCACGGTGCACGGCGCACAGCGCACGGCGACGACAGAAACACGATGGCTATGATAAGTTCATCCTGACCCTTCGGGCCAAATGACCTAAATTGCAAGGATGGTAATAGATTAATTCTCATCTAAACTGAGATCAAATGTACAAAATATATGTATCATGTAGCTTTCATGTTTGATTCAATATAATACGTTTGTTTATATAAATAGTCCACGTATTACTCAGCCTCGTGGTAACTAGATAACACAGCGGACCGCAGCACACCGCGGAGGAATCGCTTTTTACATGGGTGAGGGGGGCGTGACTTTCCAGAAGTTTGGACAGAGATTGTTGGAAAGTTTTGACATTTTTGTTGTCTTTGCCTTGTAATATAACCAAAATATGTAAACCACGGAACGTTGGACTCATCCATGGATGAATTCGTGCCAATATTTCCTGGTTTTCTTTCGATTTCCGAGCTGGCTAAGCACCCTTCTGTTGCGGATGCGATCCACTTTGTCATCATATGATAAAGCCGGACATCCGTCGTTGATAATTGTTCATTTTATTCGAATTTCGATAAAGATGTTTTGAATGTTTAATAAATCCGTAGAAATATTGAGAACAGTTTTTAAATCAATCCACATCTCAGAAGCAAACAATAACAAATCTGCCAATACCTGTATCTAAGGAAGATCATTTCCATCCACGTGTAATGTTCTTGATCCTGACACAATGCATTTCACTGAACGAAGTCGGACACTGTTTATGACCTAATTTGACGCGATGATACTAACAACTTATAAGTGGAGCTAAGTGACCAGCGGATCGTAGAGACAACACCGCGAAGTGGTGCTACGTGACCAGAGTTCGTAGTGACAACACCACTAAGTGGAGCTAAGTGACCAGCGGATCGTAGAGACAACACCGCGAAGTGGTGCTACGTGACCAGAGTTCGTAGTGACAACACCACTAAGTGGAGCTAAGTGACCAGCGGATCGTAATCACAACACACTGACAAACAATACAACTTAATGGAACTGAGAGACAGCACTGCTTGATGAAATTGAGAGACAACACTACTTAGTGGAGCTGAGAGACAACACTACTAAATGGAGCTGAGATACAACACTACTTAGTGGAGCTGAGAGACAACACTATTTAGTGGAGCTGAGAGACAACACTACTTAGCGGAGCTAAGAGACAACACTACTAAATGGAACTGAGATACAACACTACTAAGTGGAGCTGGTAGACAACACTATTTAGTGGAGCTGAGAGACAACACTACTTAGTGGTGCTGAGAGACGACACTACTTAGTGGAGCTAAGAGACAACACTACTAAATGGAGCTGAGATACAACACTACTTAGTGGAACTGAGAGACAACACTACTAAGTGGAGCTGAGAGACAACACTACTTATTGGAACTGAGATACAACACTATTTAGTGAAACTGAGATACAACACTACTTAGTGGAGATAAGAGACAACCCTACTTAGTGGAGCTGAGAGGCAACACTAATTAGTGGAGCTGAGAGACAACACTACTTAGTGGAGTTTAGATATAACACTACTTAGTGGAGCTGAGAGACAACACTACTTAGTGGAGTTTAGATATAACACTACTTAGTGGAGTTTAGATATAACACTACTTAGTGGAGCCGAGAGGCAACACTAATTAGTGGAGCTGAGAGACAACACTACTTAGTGGAGTTTAGATATAACACTACTTAGTGGAGTTTAGATATAACACTACTTAGTGGAGCTGAGAGACAACACTACTTAGTGGAGTTTAGATATAACACTACTTAGTGGAGTTTAGATATAACACTAAGTGAAGTTAGTGACAAAACTAGATTGAAGTTGAGTAACATTACTACTGTACGTAATGAAAGCTAGAGACAACTCACATTTTTTCTGAGAATTTTTATGTTTTTGGAAATTATATTTAATACAACCAAAGCACCTAAGTTTATTTAGTTGTAATATTCAATAACTTGTCAGCGTTATAGAAATAATAATGTTGTCTTGGTAACCGAGATTGATATGTTATGATTTACAACATCTGGTTTTGGAGGACGCGTATTGTACTTAACACAGTAAGGTCTTCAGTGTATATCTTAGTCCTATTAGAGATAAACAGTCGTGATATTCCATAAAATTAATTCGATATTTGACCAAATTATGACGACATATAGAGATAATTATCAAGATAAGTCAACTTAAACCAGTTCGTCAACATCCGTGAAAGTTTTAATTTGATAATTATCTCGATAAATCGATATAATTTTGACCAAAAGCCGCGCTAGATTTACAAAATACAGCGACTAGTAACAGTAGAATAAAATCGTGTTTCGGTAATTCAGCCTGAAAAAATATATAACAGATATATGTGACATTTATTGTTACCCAGAATATCAACACAGCAGTTATTATACAAGTGTTCAGCGAAATTACTCTGATCAATCAACACGGTGAAGGATGATACAAGCGATAATGATTTATATGACAATACACATAGATACTGCCTGGTAGGTATCCATTCCATTGTGTCTACTCATAAATACGTAATGTTACATACACACAACGCAACACTGACGTGGAGACATATTGCATACAGATCAACTACAGACAGTGATAATGAGTATGTATATCTACTTCGTAAAATGAACATATAACACAGATATATATATATATAAATACTCGTGATCAACATTGGCAGGCAATACGTCCGTCGTTCACGTACACAACAGCTGCAAATTTGCAATTAGTGCACGTGCACTTGTCCCATCTCATTAAACACGCGTGCTCTTATCAGGTCACAACTCATAAAAACACAAATACTGTAACAACGTCTTTTATACAAGGACCCATACGGAGAATTCGTTGGGGGTCTCATTTAAGATGCACGCATCATGTCATATCGGATGATGGTAGGATAATTCTCATGAAATATTAAAATTTCATTATCACGAAATATTTCAAAATTTTCTTAATGACCTCACACACCACCGAATTCCTTGATATCAGCGATTTATTACATTCATAATATTTCCAAGATATTGGAACATGAAGCGGGAGCTTGCGAGTCTTTCTGAAATACTTTTCACATTCTCCATGTTGATGCGGGCCTACACACAACTCCCCGTTACCGAGGTCCTACACACATCTCTCCGTTACCGAGGTCCTACACACAACTCCCCGTTACCAAGGTCCTACACACTTCTCCCCGTAAAAGAGGTCCTACACACATCTCCCCGTTACCAAGGTCCTACACACACCTCTCTGTTACCAAGGTCCTACACACATCTCTCTGTTACCAAGGTCCTACACACATCTCTCTGTTACCGAGGTCCTACACACAACTCTCCTTTACCGAGGTCCTACACACATCTCTCCGTTACCGAGTTCCTACACACAACTCTCCGTTACCAAGGTCCTACACACATCTCTCTGTTACCAAGGTCCTACACACATCTCTCTGTTACCGAGGTCCTACACACAACTCTCCTTTACCGAGGTCCTACACACATCTCTCCGTTACCGAGTTCCTACACACAGCTCTCCGTTACCAAGGTCCTACACACATCTCTCTGTTACCGAGGTCCTACACACAACTCTCCTTTACCGAGGTCCTACACACATCTCTCCGTTACCGAGTTCCTACACACAGCTCTCCGTTACCAAGGTCCTACACACAACTCTCTGTTACCGAGGTCCTACACACATCTTTCCGTTACCGAGGTCCTACACACATCTCTCCGTTACCAAGGTCCTACACACATCTCCCCGTTACCGAGGTCCTACACACATCTCCCCGTTACCAAGGTCCTACATACATCTCTCTGTTACCGAGGTCCTACACACATCTCCCCGTTACCAAGGTCCTACACACAACTCTCTGTTACCGTGGTCCTACACACATCTCCCCGTTACCGAGGTCCTACACACATCTCAGTTTCCGAGGTCCTACACACATCTCTCTGTTACAGAGGTCCTACACACAACTCTCTGTTACTGAGGTCCTACACACAACTCTCTGTTACCGAGGTCCTCCACACAACTCTCCTTTACCGAGGTCCTACACACATCTCTCCGTTACCGAGTTCCTACACACAGCTCTCCGTTACCAAGGTCCTACACACATCTCTCTGTTACCGAGGTCCTACACACAACTCTCCTTTACCGAGGTCCTACACACATCTCTCCGTTACCGAGTTCCTACACACAGCTCTCCGTTACCAAGGTCCTACACACAACTCTCTGTTACCGAGGTCCTACACACATCTTTCCGTTACCGAGGTCCTACACACATCTCTCCGTTACCAAGGTCCTACACACATCTCCCCGTTACCGAGGTCCTACACACATCTCCCCGTTACCAAGGTCCTACATACATCTCTCTGTTACCGAGGTCCTACACACATCTCCCCGTTACCAAGGTCCTACACACAACTCTCTGTTACCGTGGTCCTACACACATCTCCCCGTTACCGAGGTCCTACACACATCTCAGTTTCCGAGGTCCTACACACATCTCTCTGTTACAGAGGTCCTACACACAACTCTCTGTTACTGAGGTCCTACACACATCTCCCCATTACCGAAGTCCTACACACATCTTCCCATTACCAAGGTCCTACACAGATCTCCCCGTTACCAAGGTCCTACACATATCTCTCCGTTACCAAGGTCCTACACACATCTCTCCGTTACCGAGGTCCTACACACATCTCTCCGTTACCGAGGTCCTACACACATCTCTGTTACAAAGGTCCTACACACATCGCCGTTACCAAGGTCCTACACACAACTATCCGTTACCCTAGTATGCAATATCGGTCCAATATTAGTACTGGATCCTAACACACAAATGTTCGTTGGATGCGTATTACTAGAATAGATATATGAGCAATGAAGTAATAGAGATAGTACGGACAAATGAAATGTCCCATTTTTTAGTCAATCTGGCCCTTTTTCAAGACACAAATATTACATAAATTACATCTTAATAAAGGTCCAGATTGCCTCGAATTTGACAATTCATATATATATGATCAATGAAGTAATACCGACAGTACGGGGAATTGTATATATATATATACATATATGACATTTTACTAAGCGGCCACATAACATGACAATAAAGATGCTTTTAATCGTCAATCCACCTTTCTGATTTTATTGTGTACCTGGCAGAAATTTTACGTCAGACAGAAAGGACACATGTAACTCTTACTTATCACAAAGGTCAATGGGTCCATCACTAAAGTACAAACACAGATATGACGCATTCATACTTTTTTATGGATAATAACTGGGCATCTATAATCTTTTATAGCATGGCTCTTACAGTGAGTGTTGTAATCAAATAAACACTAAAGTACACCAGGTAGCAAACGAACTTTGACACCGTCGACTATCATCTTGGCTCTTCAACATGTGTCTCTAACGTTTAGCACAAAAATGGTGTTTGGTCCAGTATTTTAATTTGATGTAGATCAGGTCCTACCTAGTCACAAAGGCGATACCTAGACAACACAGGTACATCCAGTAAAACATCTATTAAACTTCGAAATGTGGATGGACGTTGTCAATTTGATTGTATAAGTCGACTGTTTGACATTTCAAATGCGTTTATGTCAGTAAGATAAGTCGACACCCGCACGTTGTCAATTAATTCATCGTCTGTCTGTACATTATGTGCCAGAGATGGCAAAAATATATCTTTACTTACAGGAAAATAAAACAATATTCAATCATTGTTTAATATAAGCATACCGCGAAGTCAACAGACCGATAAAACAGCTGTATTTGGGACCATAAAAGTAATGTCACAACATAACCCTTTTTTTATACTTCACAATAACACTTTTATGGGCAACAAGTGTAACCAATCCAGGAATATCACAGTAAAGGTCTGACGTGGATTTGATATACGACATGTGTATAACGTTCAAAGTGACGCCAATAAATCAGACACTGTGTAGGGTAGTCACCTCACCATACTGCACCGTCACCTCACCACACTACAACGTCACCTCACCATACTGCACCGTCACCTCACCATACTACACCGTCACCTCACCATACTGCACCGTCACCTCACCACACTACAACGTCACCTCACCATACTGCACCGTCACCTCACCATACTACAACGTCACCTCACCATACTACAACGTCACCTCACCATACTGCACCGTCACCTCACCATACTACAACGTCACCTCACCACACTACAACGTCACCTCACCACACTACAACGTCACCTCACCATACTGCACCGTCACCTCACCACACTACAACGTCACCTCACCATACTACATCGTCCCCCCCCCCCCCCCCAGCACACTACACTGTCACCCCCCTCAGCACACTACACTGTCACCCCCCCCCCCTCACCACACTACAATGTCGCCCCTCCTCAGCATGTAGACATAGAATGTTAATGTTTGTATTTATCGACAATTAAGCATGGTGATTATAGGCTTGCGCAAGAGTAAGTAGATTTGTCTCTACTTTTGCTCTTGGAACCATTTAGTGTTGTGGGCGATGTCAATGACTCTCAAGTGGCGCCACCTACTGCTTTCGGAACAACATAGCCAATGTTAGGTACTAGGTGCTTTGTTTTATGAGTATCACCTGGAGATACCTATATTTTTTTACTTGGAGTGCCTTGTGACGCGTTATGTAACTACGAGTAACATGCGCAATACGCCCCATACGTTACGCGACATGTACCAAACGTCATCGATAAAATCATGAGAACAAGTAAGTATTATCAGTCGCCCTCATTAAAGTTACCCATGCATTGAAAAGTAACCAAATTGGAAGTGAGCGATAGTATTTTGAACTATAGGTCGACCCAGAACAGCGTTTTCCCATCTTCTCTCTGTCTTAGCCTGTCTCTATCTCTGTCTCATCTTACCTCCGTTCTTGTCTCTGGTTCTGTCTCCGTTCGTCTCTGTGTCAGCCCTTCTGTCTCAGACACTCTGTCAAATTCCCTCGAAATCTGAGTCTCAGTCCCTCTGTCCGAATCTTCTTCTGTCGTCTATGTCTGTGTCTTAATCTCTAAGTTCTACTCCGTTCATAGTCTCTGTGTCTCAGGTTTCAGTACCTGCCCCAATCCAAGTCTCACTCTCTTTGACTCAGTCTTTGTCTCAGTCTTTCAGTTCTAGTCTGACTCATAGTCTCTGTGTCTCAGATCTCGGTATCTGAGTCTCAGTCCCTCTGTTCCAACCGTCTCAGTCTGAGTCTTAGTCTCTAAGTTCTAGTCTGTTTCAATGTCTATGTGTCTCAGGTTTCAGTATATGTCCCAATCCATGTCTCACTCTCTTTGACTCAAGTCTGTGTCTTAGTCTCTCAGTTCTAGTCTGTTTCAGAATTTCTTTGTCTCAGTCTGTGCTGTCTCTTTCCCTTCCATTATAACCGAACCTTCATCTTTGCTTGTCCAACGTTATCAATTAAACCGTCGTGTTACTAAGACGATGGGCATGCGCATTTCACTCGCACCTACTGCCCTATATATCAGGCCATGACAGTTTATTTTTGCTGTCCTTGACGTAAATTCACCGACTGTTGTAGCAATTGTACTCGACTTTCATCAATATTTTGGAGTGGAGGCGAAATAGCGTTGGTTTGCTACTGCAGACAATTACTAGGTAAAAAAACAAAGTATGCCTCGTGTAATTAACTTTATAAACACTCAGTCACATGCAGCACCAAAATTGAATTTTGTTTAATGACAAAAAGTCTTAGTTAATGAAAATTGTCCAGTTTTTTTTTCTGACTGGAGAGAACACCTGTGCACGGTGTTGCCTGTGAACATATGTTGTAAATAGAACTACGGCTTTAAGATATAATGTCCTTCTCGGAAACAATGTTTTAGCGTGTTTTGGTTTTGTTATGTAAATAAAGATTCATTCGTTTTTACACCGAGAGTTAAGTTCATTAGATGTCTGTGTCGCAGTTAACAGATTAGTGTTATCATGATGTGTAAGTATGTTGTGTTCTTGTGTGATGACGCTTTGATATGTTGTGTTCTTGTGTAATGACGCTTTAGTATGTTGTGTTCTTGTTTGATGACGCTTTAGTATGTTGTGTTCTTGTGTGATGACGCTTTGATATGTTGTGTTCTTGTGTGATGACGCTTTAGTATGTTGTGTTCTTGTTTGATGACGCTTTAGTATGTTGTGTTCTTGTGTGATGACGCTTTGATATGTTGTGTTCTTGTGTGATGACGCTTTAGTATGTTGTGTTCTTGTGTGATGACGCTTTGATATGTTGTGTTCTTGTGTGATGACGCTTTAGTATGTGTTTTTCTTGTGTGATGACGCTTGGTATGTTGTGTTCTTGTTTGATGACGCTTTAGTATGTGTTGTTCTTGTGTGATGACGCTTGGTATGTTGTGTTCTTGTTTGATGACGCTTTAGTATGTTGTGTTCTTGTGTAATGACGCTTTGGTATGTTGTGTTCTTGTGTGATGACGCTTTAGTATGTGTTTTTCTTGTGTGATGACGCTTGGTATGTTGTGTTCTTGTTTGATGACGCTTTAGTATGTGTTGTTCTTGTGTGATGACGCTTGGTATGTTGTGTTCTTGTTTGATGACGCTTTAGTATGTTGTGTTCTTGTGTGATGACGCTTGGTATGTTGTGTTCTTGTTTGATGACGCTTTAGTATGTTGTGTTCTTGTGTGATGACGCTTGGTATGTTGTGTTCTTGTTTGATGACGCTTTAGTATGTTGTGTTCTTGTTTGATGACGCTTTAGTATGTTGTGTTCTTGTGTGATGACGCTTGGTATGTTGTGTTCTTGTTTGATGACGCTTTAGTATGTTGTGTTCTTGTGTGATGACGCTTGGTATGTTGTGTTCTTGTTTGATGACGCTTTAGTATGTTGTGTTCTTGTGTAATGACGCTTTGGTATGTTGTGTTCTTGTTTGATGACGCTTTGTATGTTGTGTTCTTGTGGTATGTTGTGTTCTTGTGTGATGACGCTTGGTATGTTGTGTTCTTGTGTGATGACGCTTGGTATGTTGTGTTCTTGTTTGATGTTGTGTTTGTGTTCTTGTGTGATGACGCTTGGTATGTTGTGTGATCTTGTGTTGATGACGCTTTAGTATGTTGTGTTCTTGTGTGATGACGCTTGGTATGTTGTGTTCTTGTTTGATGACGCTTTAGTATGTTGTGTTCTTGTGTAATGACGCTTTGGTATGTTGTGTTCTTGTTTGATGACGCTTGGTATGTTGTGTTCTTGTGTGATGACGCTTTAGTATGTGTTGTTTTTGTGTGATGACGCTTGGTATGTTGTGTTCTTGTGTGATGACGCTTTAGTATGTGTTGTTTTTGTGTGATGACGCTTTGGTATGTGTATTTTGTTTACATTTGTTGACGCTGTGGAATATTTTGTCTTTGTTTTGACGCGGTGGTGTATTTTGTCTTTGTGTGTTGACGCTGTGGTATATTTTGTCTTTGTGTGTTGACGCTGTGGTGTATTTTGTCTTTGTGTGTTGACGCTGTGTAGTATTTTGTCTTTGTGAGTTGACGCTATGGTGTATTTTGTCTTTATGCGTTGACGCTGTGGTGTATTTCGTTTACATCTGTTGACGCTGTGGTGTATTTTATCTTTGTGTGTTGACACAGTGGTATACATTGTCCTTGTGTGTTGACGCTGTGGTGTATTTTGTTTACATCTGTTGACGCTGTGGTGTATTTTGTCTTTATGCGTTGACGCTGTGGTGTATTTCGTTTACATCTGTTGACGCTGTGGTGTATTTTGTCTTTGTGTGTTGACACAGTGGTATACATTGTCCTTGTGTGTTGACGCTGTGGTGTATTTTGTTTACATCTGTTGACGCTGTGTTGTATTTTGTTTACATCTGTTGACGTTGTGGTGTATTTTGTCTTTGTGTGTTGACGCTGTGTTGTATTTCGTTTACATCTGTTGACGCTGTGGTGTATTTTGTGTTTGTGTGTTGACGCTGTGGTATACTTTGTCTTTGTGTGTTGACGCTGTGTTGTATTTTGTGTACATCTGTTGACGCTGTGGTGTATTTTGTTAACATATGTTGACGCTGTTGTGTATTTTGTTGACATCAGTTGACGCTGTGGTATATTTTGTCTTTGTGTGTTGACGCTGTGTTGTATTTTGTGTACATCTGTTGACGCTGTGGTGTATTTTGTTGACATCTGTTGACGCTGTGGTGTATTTTGTGTACATCTGTTGACGCTGTGGTGTATTTTGTTAACATATGTTGACGCTGTGGTGTATTTTGTTGACATCTGTTGACGCTGTGGTGTATTTTGTTGACATCTGTTGACGCTGTGGTGTATTTTGTGTTTGTTTGTTGACGCTGTGGTATACTTTGTCTTTGTGTGTTGACGCTGTGTTGTATTTTGTGTACATCTGTTGACGCTGTGTTGTATTTTGTGTACATCTGTTGACGCTGTGGTGTATTTTGTTGACATCTGTTGACGCTGTGGTGTATTTTGTGTACATCTGTTGACGCTGTGGTGTATTTTGTTAACATATGTTGACGCTGTTGTGTATTTTGTGTACATCTGTTGACGCTGTGGTGTATTTTGTTGACATCTGTTGACGTTGTGGTGTATTTTGTGTTTGTTTGTTGACGCTGTGGTATACTTTGTCTTTGTGTGTTGACGCTGTGTTGTATTTTGTGTACATCTGTTGACGCTGTGGTGTATTTTGTGTACATCTGTTGACGCTGTGGTGTATTTTGTGTACATCTGTTGACGCTGTGGTGTATTTTGTTTACATCTGTTGATGCTGTGGTGTATTTTGTATAAACTGTATGGTATATTGCTCTCTTGCGTACTGACGTTTTGGTATATTTTGTCCTTGCGTATTGACACTGGTATGCTTGCGATTTTGTATAGATCCTCTATGTTAACTGACACCTAGATCCTGCATCCCTCCGGTACCCATACATAGGCTTTAATAATGTTACCTTACACAGCTTTGGAAACCGATGAGAAATATGTAGTTGTGGTAATCAATGTTTCAAATAACAGGTTATACGGCAGACGATATTCGATAGCTGGTCGTGCGGGGTAGAGGCGGGGATAGTACCGGTCCGCTCGTCATCTTGTCATAAAGCCACCGTACACGCCGGGAGGGACCACCCAAACGTGGTACAATAACGGATAATGACA
Source organism: Ylistrum balloti (assembly GCF_031769215.1). Lineage (NCBI taxonomy): Eukaryota > Metazoa > Mollusca > Bivalvia > Pectinida > Pectinidae > Ylistrum > Ylistrum balloti. Next base: position 140,600 of record NW_026782463.1, on the reverse strand, counting down.
CAAATTACCTCGCCTACTGTCGCCTTCAGCTCTAATTTATAATAATAATAAAATTTACACCCCACAAAAAAAAAACGCAAACGAGTGAAAAACAAGTGAGATAACGTTGGAATTACAACATAAAAGCATTAATAGCTGTACATAATCCCTGGTAAAATTGAATTTTCATGGAATCTCCATGCTGTACTTCAATTCAAAATAAAAAGTGACAACAGAAAAGCGAAAGCAGACAATTCAGTAGAGTATAGACTCGTTGTCATTGTCACTGTAAATTCGTATCTAGTAGATCTTATCGCTCGCCTCAAGCATTACCCCAATATTCTTGTATGTCCCAGGTACTTATTGTCCGGTGTACCTGTATGTACAGCATACTTGTATGCCCAACATCTCTGTATGCCCTATACACATGTATGCACCTTATACGTATTGTCCATTGTACCTGTATGTACAACATACTTGTATGCCCAACATCTCTGTATACCCTATACACCTGTATGCACCTTATACGTGTTGTCCATTGTACCTGTATGTACAGCATACTTGTATGCCCAACATCTCTGTATGCCCTATACACCTGTATGCACCTTATACGTGTTGTCCATTGTACCTGTATGTACAGCATACTTGTATGCCCAACATCTCTGTATGCCCTATACACCTTATACGTATTGTCCATTGTACCTGTATGCTCAACATATTTATATATCCTACACATTTGTATGTCCCAAATACTTATTGTCAAACATACCTGTATGTCCTATACACCTGTATGTCCCATATATTTATTGCCCACTGTACCTATATGTACAACATACCTGTATGTCTTATATACCTGTATGTCCCATATACTCTATATCAATTTTATCTGTGTGGCAGTACTCCTCCATAAATGTACCCATGTATCATTAACATTGGCATGTCCTACTGAAGCCCTGTAGAATCTATGAGCGATTTCAATGAAAAAAGTTTTGTAGTTTTGTTGGAGTACATCACTGAGAAGTGTAGTTCCTGATGATGACGTCAAATAGACATGTGACAGGTGTCATTCACAGTCATTTGAATCACATGCTTTCTTTTTCGTGTAAAGTGTGTTATTGCCATGCAAATGTAAACATTATGACGATTGTGGACAAAACACTTGTTCCATCTAACGAATTACAATGTCGATAGTGAGAAACTGCTGGCAGACGGTTGACTGACAGACAGTAACCTGTGTTGACAAAATCACGTGATATTGAACTGTAACTTTTATAGTAAGTATGCTTTATGTATCCAGCGCAATATATGATGCATTATTTCAACAGTCTTTCGTTTATATTTTTCGTATAAATTTTCCTTATCTACCGGAGTGCGTTAAAGTGTATCCTTAATTCTAAATCGACGATTATACATGCATATACTTATATAAAGCTGTCCACTTTGTCGAAATGAGAAAAAAATCAAACATTGAACATTGGACATCGTTTTATTTTGTATTGGTCGTAAATATGGACTTCATCTTTTAACAATGGCAACACAGGCTAATACCTTATATTTATATTCTTGTTGACACAGCTTGAAGCGCGCGAGAGGTTCGACAGTGGCAGAAATCCGTAGTACCCATGGACAGGAACCACAACCGAGCGATAAGATGGGGCAGAACTGATCAAACTAGTAAAATTGTTTAATAAGCATTATCTCACATCTTGTGCGATAGTTTTCTTGTCTTGAAGAGTGATCTGTTAATAAAATGTCAATTCTCCGTTGAAAGTAAATATGATTTGAACCAGACATTTAGTCCAGTGTCGACAAGGGGTTCGTTTGCATGTAAATATATATATAATTTTTCTAGATAATTTACATACATACAAGTGCATAGTATCTTATGCCAATACCGGAAATGCCTTCAGCATTCCGACCTTACGTACAGATAGATATAACTGCCAAAGATAGGTAACAGGCGACGTATGGCAGCCGTAAATACGCATGCCCTACGGCCATGATCTTGTCACACGGTCACGTGACTGTCGGGTAAACATATGCATTTGAATGTATACAGTAGCTTACGACGCCGTACAGGTCTCTATGCTTACATGAAGATAAGTAAAACCTAACACAGGGATGTACCTGGCGAACTCCCTAGCCAAACTATATATATATATAGGTATATAAACTGGTAACCCCGGCGTATCACATATATATATATGAAAACTCAGTAAACGGTCTGTTTATTACCAACAGTTACATGCATTTGTGTTTGTTTTTCTATTAGATGGAGGTTTTCGTACAGCGTTAACAATACCAAAACACGTGTGATAATTATAGGCATGTAAACGTAACATAATTTACAAACTTACTATAGACTTAGTTTTATGAGAAGTTGACAAATCTTCTGTAACAGTTATTATAAATATAATACTATAGACTACGGAACACAAAATAATCGGACAACTTTCAAAAGTTTTACTGTAAACTTTTGTTAGCAAATTAGTTTTTCAATACCAACTGTCTCAAATATAACACTGTCACATCTTTTAAATTCAATTCAAATGTCACTCGCAGAATGTTTGATTTTAAAAACAGAGTTGACAATAAACTTGAAAGATGAACATCGCCTGTCTAAAACACGTAGACTTATGTAAAAGTCTATATACTTTTGTTACAATGTTATGAATGTCGATATTTATGTCATGGTGTGTGCCGTTTATTGATCAGTACACTTAGCCCCGTTATTCGTTAATGGGGAAAGATAAACAGATGTTCTCATACTTCAGTGAGGGAGTTTTGTATACGGATATGTACGCCCTCCTAAATGGGGTACTTTTCGCTGTGGGATACTTGTAGATATTTGTTTTCACTCGTCGCTCTGGGATACTTGTAGATATTTGTTTTCACTCTTCGCTGTGGGATACTTGTAGATATTAGTTTTCACTCGTCGCTGTGGGATACTTGTATATATTTGTTTTCACCTTTCGCTGTGGGATACTTGTAGATTTTAGTTTTCACCTTTCGCTGTGGGATACTTGTAGATATTTGTTTTCACTCTTCGCTGTGGGATACTTGTAGATATTTGATTTCACTCTTCGCTGTGGGATATTTGTAGATATTTGTTTTCACCTTTCGCTGTGGGATACCTGTAGATTTTAGTTTTCACCTTTCGCTGTGGGATACTTGTAGATATTTGTTTTCACTCTTCGCTGTGGGATACTTGTAGATATTTGATTTCACTCTTCGCTGTGGGATATTTGTAGATATTTGATTTCACTCTTCGCTGTGGGATATTTGTAGATATTTGATTTCACTCTTCGCTGTGGGATACTTGTAGATATTTGATTTCACCCTTCGCTGTGGGATACTTGTAGATATTTGTTTTCACATTTCCCTGTGGGATACTTGTAGATATTTGTTTTCACCTTTCGCTGTGGAATACTTGGAGATATTTTATTTCACCCTTTCGCTGTGGGATACTTGTAGATATTTGTTTTAACTCTTCGCTATGGGTACATAGATACAAGCATTTTCGCTCTTCAATATGCAGGTGTATAGACAAAATGATTTCGTTTTTCACTATGGGAAACTTGAAGAAGTGTTTTCTCTCTTCACTAGGGGTAACCTGTAGGAAGTGTTTTCGCTCTTCACTATGAGGTAACCTATAGGAAGTTTTTTCTCTCTTCGCTATGGTTAACCTGTACGAAGTGTTTTCGCTCTTCACTAAGGGTAACCTGTAGGAAGTGTTTTCGCTCTTCACTGAGGGTAACCTATAGGAAGTGTTTTCTCTCTTCGCTATGGGTAACCTGTAGGAAGTGTTTTCTCTCTTCGCTATGGGGTAACCTATAGGAAGTGTTTTCTCTCTTCCTTATGGGTAACCTGTAGGAAGTGTTTTCTCTCTTCGCTATGGGTAACCTGTAGGAAGTGTTTTCTCTCTTCGCTATGGAGTACCTATAGGAAGTGTTTTCGCTCTTCGCTATGGGGTACCTTAGATTAGTGTTTACGCACATCTATCGAGAAGTATTTTGGACAGGTGTACAAACAATTGATTTCGCTATTTCCGGATGAGTGCTTGTACACAAGTGTTTTTCGTTCCTCAATTCTGTCGTTTAATTACAGGCAGGTTTCTGTAATACTACCAATCGCCAGCGGAATTTCGACTGGTTTGGTTCTTCGTGTTTCTTGATCACTTTTATCAAGAGTGGACGTGACAGTCGCACAGCAAAGATGATTCTTTATGTTGTGGTTTTATACAATATCAGAAAAAAAACCGCAAAGGGATTATTTACACGCCTCTTAACTTGGAATAAACCGCAACGACCCGTGGTTAAGTGGGTCAAACTAGAAAGTTGTCGAAGCAGATCATCAAAAACACAGCAGGACTCGTAGTAAAATAAATTCTGTAAACCAAACAATTTTAAATTGCAATAAAATATACATTAAATAGAATGTAAATTCCTTACCTGTTATAGGTGGAATCCATAGGCCGTAAAGGCTACTTTCCGTTTCGATAGGTTTAAAGTTAGCTACCATATCAATGATATTTACTATTGCGGCAGCGAGAGCTGTGTTGTCATACAGCGTACTGGTTCACATGTATAAAGCCGCAAATGTAGCTGAGATGTAAGCGGCCTCGTGATTGGCTAGAGCCTCGGAATGGGTCATGCAGTACATGCACCTCGTTTCTTGGGTCACTATATTCTTACGTTTGCAGTCTATTTGAACGCGACTATTTTAAAACAGTCTCACATTTGTTATCAAAGTGTGTCAGATAGCGTGTCACATTAGGAAAATAAAATAAGCGTATCTATAAACAGAGATTAAAATATAATTTTAAATCATTCGGCTATGAAATGAAAACATATGGATGCAATGACGGAAATAGAATTTTACTCTGCTAACTTGCACGACCGAGAGTGAAAAAGCGTATGGAGTTTACAGTGAGCCTAGCTCTCGCACTGACTCACCGCCTCCTATCAACCATCTGTAATATAGAAGGTTCACCACAGCTCGATGTATTTTGGCACCGAGATAAAAAACAAATCGAAGAATTTGCCTAGAAGGAATGCTGGCAGTTTTGTATAATTAGTCTTTATACGGCGGGTATATCAACAGAATCCCGTGACAGACTATATAGCTAGACCGTGGCGTATGTATGTACACCTAACGCACTTGTACTAGTATTTAATACAGAGATGTAGTAGATAGATCCACAGCCGAAGTGTGTCTGATGGTGTGTGGATGTCATTCTCAATTAAAGGCAAAAGTGTAGAGGGCTGGCTAATTTACACTTGATCGATGTTGTTCACACGGCCTTCTGGCGCGAGCTATGACTTCTGCACTAACCAGGAAGATTGGTGTTCGAATTCCTGTATAAGTACGGCTAATAAGAACGATATGAGACGAATCGTTATTTTCATCATTTCCTTGTGTCGTAGTATCGTAGTGTCTTAGTGTCGTCATTGTCGCATATTTCAGGAATCATTGCATCGTTAACTTCACATACATCTTATACGGTTTGTCGTTATTCCAGCCTATACCTTGTGTCATCTTGTCGTTATTCCAGCCTATACCTTGTGTCTGTGTCATATTGTCGTTATTCCAGCCTATACCTTGTGTCATATTGTCGTTATTCCAGCCTATACCTTGTGTCATATTGTCGTTATTCCAGCCTATACCTTGTGACATATTGTCGTTATTCCAGCCTATACCTTGTGTCACCTTGTCGTTATTACAGCCTATACCTTGTGTCATATTGTCGTTATTCCAGCCTATACCTTGTGTCATATTGTCGTTATTCCAGCCTATACCTTGTGTCATATTGTCGTTATTCCAGCCTATACCTTGTGTCATATTGTCGTTATTCCAGCCTATACCTTGTGTCATATTGTCGTTATTCCAGCCTATACCTTGTGTCATCTTGTCGTTATTCCAGCCTATAGCTTGTGTCATCCTGTCGTTATTCCAGCCTATACCTTGTGTCATATTGTCGTTATTCCAGCCTATACCTTGTGTCATCTTGTCGTTATTCCAGCCTATACCTTGTGTCATCTTGTCGTTATTCCAGCCTATACCTTGTGTCATCTTGTCGTTACTCCAGCCTATACCTTGTGTCATATTGTCGTTACTCCAGCCTATACCTTGTGTCATATTGTCGTTATTCCAGCCTATACCTTGTGTCATATTGTCGTTATTCCAGCCTATACCTTGTGTCATATTGTCGTTATTCCAGCCTATACCTTGTGTCATATTGTCGTCATTCCAGCCTATACCTTGTGTCATATTGTCGTCATTCCGTGCTATACCTTGTGTCGTTTTGTCATCATTCCTTGCTATACCTTGTGTCGTTTTGTCATCATTCCGTGCTATACCTTGTGTCGTTTTGTCATCATTCTGTGCTATACCTTGTGTCGTTTTGTCATCATTCCGTGCTATACCTTGTGTCGTTTTGTCATCATTCCGTGCTATACCTTGTGTCGTTTTGTCATCATTCCGTGCTATACCTTGTGTCGTTTTGTCATCATTCCGTGCTATACCTTGTGTCGTTTTGTCATCATTCCGTGCTATACCTTGTGTCGTTTTGTCATCATTCCGTGCTATACCTTGTGTCGTTTTGTCATCATTCCGTGCTATACCTTGTGTCGTTTTGTCATCATTCCGTGCTATACCTTGTGTCGTTTTGTCATCATTCCGTGCTATACCTTGTGTCGTTTTGTCATCATTCTGTGCTATAACTTGTGTCGTTTTGTCATCATTCCGTGCTATACCTTGTGTCGTTTTGTCGTTATTCCTGATACACTAAAGTTATGTTTCCCTCCTTTTCCTACTTAAGTTTTGGTTTTGTAGTATACATTTTTGTATACGAGTTTGTTTTTAAGTGGTCGGACATGTTTAAGGGAAACCTTGTCGCGGGTTGTTTGTGCGAATATTTCCTAAGTTGATATATGTACTGTGTTTGTGAGTGTGCATCTAATAATACTTGCTAGTAACTTTGATTTCTAAGACAGAGTATCTATTTGGATGTCGTAAACAGAAGTACAATTACTTTGGTATATACATGCACGATCAGATGGTTTGCCCCTCTGTGTAAGGGAGACGACATTTTATGTATATGTTCTGTCACGTTTGTCTAATGTCGGGCGGATCGTTGATGTATGTAGTGGTAATAACATCATGGCTGTCATCGTCATTATTATTATCGTGAGAGAGACGACTCGTTCATCACCCGTCAACAACTCAAACGTCTAGACGACCGCGATTTCAGAACAGTAGACGAATACATGCCAAAACCTTGTGTTGTTTACACACACACATATATATATACGATATGCTTCGTTTAGAGAGAGAGAGAGAGAGAGAGAGAGAGAGAGAGAGAGAGAGAGAGAGAGAGAGACATATATGTATGTAATATTTCTGAAACGTCGCCAATCTCTTGAGTGAGGCCCGTGTGTTCAATGTTTCATAACAGTAGTACCTCGTGAACAGTTGTGACGTCATCGATTTTAGTTTGTCATTCTTAATCAGGAGCTAATGTTTTTGTATAGAAGGGTGTTTGGTTCTAGGCGTTTTGTGTATGTCAGCCGTGATTAGTAAGTCAATAACAGGACCCAGAAAATATTAATATTGTCTATCTTTTATATGTAGATTGACTTACGGTATGCTTCGTTAAAGAAATTCATCAAGACACACTGATATTCTGTCGAGATGAAGCGGCGACAGAAATCTCACACGGTATAAAAACCATAAAGCTTTGAGGAACTCTTCAACCCGATACCGAACGATCCCAGCGCCATGATTAAATCTATAAATAGGCCAAATATCCCGCCATTAATTTATTAACTATTTGATGAAAGAGATGTATAAACCTCCGTATATATTTCAGGTCATTACAGAAAATAAATAAGCGCCTTGTCGTTATTCGTCCAAATTTCTTTGTTTTCAGTTTGATTCGACATGCTGGTACTGGATTAAGAATACTACCTTGTAGCATAAACAACGGACATTTTCTTGTAACTATCGATGATAGAAGTGTGTATTTCCCTGTCCTCGTGTGTGCTGCAGGGACCGGAAGTCGTTTAATGGTGCACTATTGAAATTTTACAGAGAAGTGATATTTCAGTGTCATTCCGGCACTGTTTTGTAATTATCCATAATGTTTCTCCGCAGGGAGGAATCAAGTGCCTCTGCTACCGGGAAATCTTAAGATAATACATGCCTGTGTATTAGGACTCGTGACGTCCGACTTTTTAAAGCAATCGCCCCTTGTCGTAATTGCGCGTGCAGACATTCCGGCGGGACGGTTTTAGTGACAGGCGGAGACGCTCGATAAACTTGACCAAGAACCTTTATTCAACGTCGCAGACTCCAGTTAATTTCCAAGATGACGAAATTTCAAGGGAAAATAAACCAATTCTCCAGTGAAGAGTCGACAATTGTTATAGTCACACTCGGAAACTCTCTGTATCGCTGTACGTAAATAATTACCTAGTTTACGGAGCTTCGAGTAGATCAGAGCGGCTAACTAGCACTATCATGGGCAGACCTGAAGTAACGTTAGTGACATAACAGCTCTATCACCTGTCATGTGGCTTACTAAGCCTTATTCATCATCTCCTCAACTATTCCTCGAGACGGCCAGGACATCCCCGTGGACGGCGCACCAGATACACACGTCTGACCCGTCATCTACACTTAGTCCGATATTAACGGGACATTGGTGTGGTTCACGCCCTTGCAGTTATCCATACAAAAAGGCTTTAATTGATATGACACAAGTAATATACTCGGCAAACTGAATTCCTTTAACCAACTTTTTATGAAGAACTGAATCCTGCATGTAACCCGCTCACCAGGGATGATACGTTAAAGCTTCCAACCTTGTACCTACCATGACACATGTTATCCGCCGACTAATTACCTGTCACGACACGTGTAATCTGCCGACCTGTTACTGTTGCCTGTCATGATACCTCTAATCTGCCGCCCAATTATCAGTCATGACACATGTAATCTACAGGCCTGTTACCTGTCGTGACACGTGTAATCTACCGGCCTGTTACCTGTCGTGACACGTGTAATCTACCGGCCTGTTATCTGTCGTGACACGTGTAATCTGCCGACCTGTTACCTGTCGTGACACGTGTAATCTACCGGCCTGTTACCTGTCGTGACACGTGTAATCTACCGGCCTGTTACCAGTCATGACACGTGTAATCTACCGGCCTGTTACCAGTCGTGACATATGTAATCTGCCGACCTGTTACCTGACTTGACACATGTACACTGCCGAACCTGACATAACACGTGTAGTCTGCCGACCTCATACCTCTCATGACACGTTTAGTCTGCCGATGTATCACCTGTCATGACACGTGTTATCTGTCGACCTGTTACCGCGAACTTCAATTGCCAGCATATCCAAAATTGCCGCCAGAATTTGGAATCTGTCTAAACTTGTAGTTGTAGATCTATCATCCCGGCCAATCTCGCGAGAATTTACTTTTTGAAAGGTTTACAATCACTAGCATAGATTCCATATCGTGGTGGCCATTGTACATATTCTGGAAAGTAAAGTTGTCTGTCGGGGAAAATGAGTAGAGATTCTTGGTTTACAACATTTGATTGCTTTGATACATATGCAAACTAGTGGAAAATGTGTTAAAAATATCGCCGTGTTGTTACCTACATATAACATTGCCCTGCCTGAATGCCGGCCTTGCAAGGGTTGCTAGTATTTGTTTAATATACACACATATATATGAAGGAATTCTGACTATCAGTCCGCGACGAATACTATATAACGATAGTAAAAACCCGTCGGACAACCAGACAGGATATTGTCAACCTAGACATTCCTGCATATATTTCCTAACTCGTGAGGTCATTACTTGGTCAATATTTGATCAATCTCGTTCATCAAGGATTCATAGTAAAGATAAAACATTTTTCTCAAATAGAAAAAAGTTCCTTAGATTTACAGACTCAAGAACATAAACAAGCATCATTTTAGAAAAAAAAATATCTCCACTTTTTTCTCTTTATGATTAACAACCCAAGTCACTATAATATACATATATATATATATATATATATATATATATATATATATATATATATATATATGGACCATGGATAGGAAATTTATGCCAAGTCCACCCGCTTAATTGCGTTACGTGAATATCTTTCTCGACACGGGCGCTGTGTATTCGCTGTGGGGTATGACGAATTGGAAACCACTCGGGTGTTTGACAGTAACTTCCGGGTTCATTTGTTGGTTACGTAGAAAATGTACATTACGTATAGTTGAAAGACGAAAAATTCTTCAGTCAAATTAACATCACGTGACATAAATTCCAGTTCCATGAAATTTACCAAGAAACAAGAAACAGTCTGATCCTAACAAACATCTACTTAGAAAACTGCTGTAGAACTGGTAGTCTACACTAAAACACTCGCTGAATTTACAGTAGTGACCGGACAGAGGTTTAAGGGATACCTTTCTGATATATAAGGCTTTTGGCTACAGGCTGGTCTCGAACAGGGAAGGAATTCGGGTACTAAATGATACCCGGGGAAAAAACAAAAAAAAAAAAGAGAGAAAAAAAAAAAGAAAGAAAGAAAAAAAGTCGATATGGTCCATAATCCTTTGTTACACTTTGTTTGTTGTGATAATGGTGAGGTTTGTTGTGTAGGACGTCTCTGTTGTGATAATGGAGACGTTTGTTGTGCAGGACGTCTCTGTTGTGATAATGGAGACGTTTGTTGTGTACGACGTCTCTGTTGTGATAATGGTGACGTTTGTTGTTGTATAGGACGTGTCTATTGTGATAATGGAGACGTTTGTTGTGTAGGACGTCTCTGTTGTGATAATGGTGACGTTTGTTGTTGTGTATGACGTCTCTGTTGTGATAATGGTGACGTTTGTTATGTAGGACATCTCTGTTGTGATAATGGTGACGTTTGTTGTGTAGGACGTCTCTGTTGTGATAATGGTGACGTTTGTTGTTGTGTAGGACGTGTCTGTTGTGATAATGTTGACGTTTGTTGTGTAGGACGTCTCTGTTGTGATAATGGTGACGTTTGTTGTTGTGTAGGACGTCTCTGTTGTGATAATGGTGACGTTTGCTGTGAAGGACGTCTCTGTTGTGATAATGGTGACGTTTGTTGTGTAGGACGTCTCTGTTGTGATAATGGTGACGTTTGTTGTTGTGTAGGACGTCTCTGTTGTGATAATGGTGACGTTTGTTGTGTAGGACGTCTCTGTTGTGATAATGGTGACGTTTGTTGTTGTGTAGGACGTGTTTGTTGTGATAATGGTGACGTTTGTTGTTGTGTAGGACGTCTCTGTTGTGATAATGGAGACGTTTGTTGTGTAGGACGTCTCTGTTGTGATAATGGTGACGTTTGTTGTTGTGTAGGACGTGTCTGTTGTGATAATGTTGACGTTTGCTGTGTAGGACGTCTCTGATGTGATAATGGTGACGTTTGTTGTTGTGTAGGACGTCTCTGTTGTGATAATGGTGACGTTTGTTGTGTAGGACGTCTCTGTTGTGATAATGGTGACGTTTGTTGTTGTGTAGGACGTGTCTCTTGTGATAATGGTGACGTTTGTTGTTGTGTAGGACGTCTCTGTTGTGATAATGGTGACGTTTGTTGTGTAGGACGTCTCTGTTGTGATAATGGTGACGTTTGTAGTTGTGTAGGACGTCTCTGTTGTGATAATGGAGACGTTTGTTGTGTAGGACGTCTCTGTTGTGATAATGGTGACGTTTGTTGTTGTGTAAGACGTCTCTGTTGTGATAATGGTGACGTTTGTTGTTGTGTAGGACGTCTCTGTTGTGATAATGGAGACGTTTGTTGTGTAGGACGTCTCTGTTGTGATAATGGTGACGTTTGTAGTTGTGTAGGACGTCTCTGTTGTGATAATGGTGAAGTTTGTTGTTGTGTAGGACGTCTCTGTTGTGATAATGGAGACGTTTGTTGTGTACGACGTCTCTGTTGTGATAATGGTGACGTTTGTTGTTGTATAGGACGTGTCTGTTGTGATAATGGAGACGTTTGTTGTGTAGGACGTCTCTGTTGTGATAATGGAGACGTTTGTTGTGTACGACGTCTCTGTTGTGATAATGGTGACGTTTGTTGTTGTATAGGACGTGTCTGTTGTGATAATGGAGACGTTTGTTGTGTAGGACGTCTCTGTTGTGATAATGGTGACGTTTGTTGTTGTGTATGACGTCTCTGTTGTGATAATGGTGACGTTTGTTGTGTAGGACATCTCTGTTGTGATAATGGTGACGTTTGTTGTGTAGGACGTCTCTGTTGTGATAATGGTGACGTTTGTTGTTGTGTAGGACGTGTCTGTTGTGATAATGTTGACGTTTGCTGTGTAGGACGTCTCTGTTGTGATAATGGTGACGTTTGCTGTGTAGGACGTCTCTGTTGTGATAATGGTGACGTTTGTTGTGTAGGACGTCTCTGATGTGATAATGGTGACGTTTGTTGTTGTGTAGGACGTCTCTGTTGTGATAATGGTGACGTTTGTTGTTGTGTAGGACGTGTCTGTTGTGATAATGTTGACGTTTGCTGTGTAGGATGTCTCTGTTGTGATAATGGAGACGTTTCCTGTATAGGACGTCTCTGTTGTGATAATGGTGACGTTTGTTGTGTAGGACGTCTCTGTTGTGATAATGGTGACGTTTGTTGTGTAGGACGTATCTGTTGTGATAATGGAGACGTTTGTTGTGTACGACGTCTCTGTTGTGATAATGGAGACGTTTGTTGTGCAGGACGTCTCTGTTGTGATAATGGAGACGTTTGTTGTGTACGACGTCTCTGTTGTGATAATGGTGACGTTTGTTGTTGTATAGGACGTGTCTATTGTGATAATGGAGACGTTTGTTGTGTAGGACGTCTCTGTTGTGATAATGGTGACGTTTGTTGTTGTGTAGGACGTGTCTGTTGTGATAATGGTGACGTTTGTTGTTGTGTAGGACGTCTCTGTTGTGATAATGGTGACGTTTGTTGTTGTGTAGGACGTCTCTGTTGTGATAATGGTGACGTTTGTTGTGTAGGACGTCTCTGTTGTGATAATGGTGACGTTTGTTGTGTAGGACGTCTCTGATGTGATAATGGTGACGTTTGTTGTTGTGTAGGACGTGTCTGTTGTGATAATGGCGACGTTTGTTGTTGTGTAGGACGTCTCTGTTGTGATAATGGTGACGTTTGTTGTGTAGGACGTCTCTGTTTTGATAATGGTGACGTTTGTTGTTGTGTAGGATGTCTCTGTTGTGATAATGGTGACGTTTGTTGTGTAGGACGTCTCTGTTGTGATAATGGTGACGTTTGTTGTGTAGGACGTATCTGTTGTGATAATGGTGACGTTTGTTGTTGTGTAGGACGTCTCTGTTGTGATAATGGTGACGTTTGTTGTGTAGGACGTCTCTGTTGTGATAATGGTGACGTTTGCTGTGTAGGACGTCTCTGTTGTGATAATGGTGACGTTTGCTGTGTAGGACGTCTCTGTTGTGATAATGGTGACGTTTGTTGTGTAGGACGTGTCTGTTGTGATAATGGTGACGTTTGTTGTTGTGTAGGACGTCTCTGTTGTGATAATGGTGACGTTTGTTGTTGTGTAGGACGTCTCTGTTGTGATAATGGTGACGTTTGTTGTGTGTAGGACGTCTCTGTTGTGATAATGGTGACGTTTGTTGTGTAGGACGTCTCTGTTGTGATAATGGTGACGTTTGTTGTTGTGTATAATGGACGTGTCGTGTCTGTTGTGATAATGGCGACGTTTGTTGTTGTGTAGGACGTCTCTGTTGTGATAATGGTGACGTTTGTTGTGTAGGACGTCTCTGTTGTGATAATGGTGGCGTTTGTTGTGTAGGACGTCTCTGTTGTGATAATGGTGACGTTTGTTGTTGTATAGGACGTGTCTGTTGTGATAATGGTGACATTTGTTGTTGTGTAGGACGTCTCTGTTGTGATAATGGTGACGTTTGTTGTTGTGTAGGATGTCTCTGTTGTGATAATGGTGACGTTTGTTGTGTAGGACGTCTCTGTTGTGATAATGGTGACGTTTGTTGTGTAGGACGTCTCTGTTGTGATAATGGTGACGTTTGTTGTCGGGTAGGATGTCTCTGTTGTGATAATGGTGACGTTTGTTGTGTAGGACGTCTCTGTTGTGACAATGGTGACGTTTGTTGTGTAGGACGTCTCTGTTGTGATAATGGTGACGTTTGTTGTGTAGGACGTCTCTGTTTTGATAATGGTGACGTTTGTTGTTGTGTAGGATGTCTCTGTTGTGATAATGGTGACGTTTGTTGTGTAGGACGTCTCTGTTGTGATAATGGTGACGTTTGTTGTGTAGGACGTCTCTGTTTTGATAATGGTGACGTTTGTTGTTGTGTAAGACGTCTCTGTTGTGATAATGGTGACGTTTGTTGTGTAGGACGTCTCTGATGTGATAATGGTGACGTTTGTTGTTGTGTAGGACGTCTCTGTTGTGATAATGGTGACGTTTGTTGTGTAGGACGTGTCTGTTGTGATAATGGTGACGTTTGTTGTTGTGTAGGACGTCTCTGTTGTGATAATGGTGACGTTTGTTGTTGTGTAGGACGTCTCTGTTGTGATAACGGTGACGTTTGTTGTTGTGTAGGACGTGTCTGTTGTGATAATGGTGACGTTTGTTGTTGTGAAGGACGTCTCTGTTGTGATAACGGTGACGTTTGTTGTTGTGTAGGACGTGTCTGTTGTGATAATGGTGACGTTTGTTGTTGTGTAGGACGTCTCTGTTGTGATAACGGTGACGTTTGTTGTTGTGTAGGACGTGTCTGTTGTGATAATGGTGACGTTTGTTGTTGTGAAGGACGTCTCTGTTGTGATAATGGTGACGTTTGTTGTTGTGTAGGACGTGTCTGTTGTGATAATGGTGACGTTTGTTGTTGTGAAGGACGTCTCTGTTGTGATAACGGTGACGTTTGTTGTGTAGGACGTCTCTGTTGTGATAATGGTGACATTTGTTGTTGTATAGGACGTCTCTGTTGTGATAATGGAGACGTTTGTAGTTGTGTAGGACGTGTCTGTTGCGATGTGGTTTAAGAGAACTAAATACAATCCAATGTTGATTAGTTTTGGTGTGTGTTAATGAAACCAAGATTATTAGACTTGACGTTTACCAAAGTGTAAATATCAATTTGGTTGGTAAGGTCAAATAAAAAGAATACACACTGGGATTGTCAATATCGAGCTAGGCAAAGACTAAACAGAGTTACCGCCCTTCCCCCTATGTCAGCTAGTCGTTTTGGATAGGCCGGTATTCCTGAGAAGATTAGAAAAGATGCCAGTTGATACGCGCGTTGTTTAACTTTGGTGAAGCGGACGACGAGCAAAGCTCGTTACGGGTAACATGTATGTTCAAAACATTACTTTTCAAAGTAACGGACCGGGACCTTTTTCACCAAAATCCAATTGTTATTTATTTGTTTGTTTTTGTTCTATATCACCACTAATAAAATTTTGTTCCCACAATAGCAAATATCAGGAAAAAATAGCAGAACATATTTTCGAACCCATACCGTAGGAAAAAAAATAATAAGACCCTTTGCGGGCTTTTCGATGAAGGTACCATGAGGTATTAGACTGGTATTGTTTTGATGGCGTTCAAACTTTCGTCCTACACACAAAATTCTATATAGATATATATGTATGTGTGTTAACTTCTTCAGTACGAAAGAATACTTTGTGACGTGAAACTACATTATAGTTAGTTAACTATGATACTTGTAAAAATGAGTTTTTAACTAGTTGATTTAGATACGGAACATTTCCATAAAGGCACGTGCTGGTATCTTGTTAGGTATTGTCTCTTAGTTTGCTAGCATTTTATGACCTTTCTTATAAAAATCAAGAATCAGAACTGTCTTTCTTGTTTTATTATCGCGAGAATGAGAGTTATTGCTTTTGTTTTGTTATAGTTATCTCCCTTAGATTCATGTCCGATAAACATCGAAGTGTATTCCATCATTATATGCTGTGCTAAAAATATCACAACGTTTATGTTGACGACGTGTTTAGTGTGTATCGACTGTATGTTGTCTGTGTTGACTGTATATTGTCTGTGTTGACTGTATGTTGGCTGTATGTGATTGTATGTGACTGTATGTGACTGCGTGTTGACTGAATGTTGTCTGTGTTGACTGTATGTTGTCTGTGTTGACTGTATGTTGACTGTATGTTAACTATGTTGGCTAGTTGTTGACTGTATGTTGCCTGTGTTGACTATTGTTGATTGTGTTGACTGTATGTTGATGTGTTGACTGTGTTGCTGTATGTCGACTGTACTGACTGTATGTTGACTATGTTGAATGGATGTTGACTGTATGCTGACTATGTTGACTGTATGTTAACTGTGTTGACTGTATGTTAACTATGTTGACTGGGTGTTGACTGTATGTTGTCTGTGTTGACTGTTTGTAAATTGTGTTGATTGTATGTTGAATGTGTGTTGACTGTGTTGGCTGTATGTCGACTGTATGTTAACTGTGTTGACTGTATGTTGATTGTGTTGACTGTATGTCGACTGTGCTGACTGTATGTTAACTGTGTTGACTGCGTGTTGACTGTGTTGACTGCGTGTTGACTGTATGTCGACTGTATGTTAACTGTGTTGACTGTATGTTAACTATGTTGACTGGATGCTGACTGTATGTTGTCTGTGTTGACTGTATGTTGATTGTGTTGACTGTATGTTGAATGTGTGTTGACTGTGTTGGCTGTATGTCGACTGTATGTTAACTATGTTGACTGTATGTTAACTATGTTGACTGGATGTTGATGGTATGTTGTCTGTGTTGACTGTATGTTTATTGTGTTGACTGTATGTTAACTTTGTTGACTGCGTGTTGACTGTATGTTAACTGTGTTGACTGTATGTTAACTATGTTGACTGGATGTTGACTGTATGTTAACTGTGTTAACTGTATTTGATTGTGTTGACTGCATGTTAACTATGTTGATTTAAGTTGTCTTTGTGTTGACTGTTTATGATTTGGTTGACTTTATGTTGACTGTGTGTTGACTGTGTGTTGACTGTATGTTGACTGTATGTTGTCTGTGTTGACTGTATGTTGTCTGTATGTTGTCTGTATGTTGTCTGTGTTGACTGTGTTGATTGTATGTTGACTGTGTTAACTATATGTTAACGGTGTTGACTGTATGTTGTCTGTATGTTGTCTGTGTTGACTGTATGTTGACTGTGTTAACTATATGTTAACGGTGTTGACTGTATGTTGACTCTGTTGACTGTATGTTGACTGTGGTAAATGTATGTTGACTCTGTTGACTGTATGTTGACTGTGGTAAATGTATGTTGACTGTGGTGACTGTATGTGACTGTGTGTTGATTGTGTTGACTGTATGTTGATTGTGTTGACTGTATGTTGACTGTGTTGACTGTATGTTGACTGTGGTGACTGTATGTGACTGTGTTTTGACTGTATGTTGATAGTGTTGACTGTATGTTGATTGTGTTGATTGTATGTTTACTGTATGTTGTCTGTATGCTGTCTGCATTAACTGTATGTTAACTGTGTTGACTGTGTTGACTCATGTTAAGTATGTTGACTGGATGTTGACTGTATGTTGTCTGTATTGACTGTTTGCGATTATAGGTTGACTGTATGTTACAAGCTACCTGTTGATTTAATGTTACCCGTAAATTGATTTATATTGTGTATGGTTTTCACCGTGACCTCACTAACAATTATCTGTCCTTGTGCGTTGTGAAGTTAGACGTGTTTGATGCGCGTTATTTTGCCAGTTCGGCTAACTGCTGTTTATCTTGTTCTCATCCCAGAACGCGATATTTTCATAACGGGTGTTATTCATTAACCAGGAAACGCTCACAATCCGGAATACGCGGCCTTTTTTTACTGTACATTTTTTCAACGCCCTTCGTGTAAATTTTTCTTTTGGTGATAAATTACTCTCGATTCGTCATTTTTTTATACGTTTTTATGAAGATTTTGTTGTAATATCGGTAGTTTTATTTTTTGCTGTAGTCGCCTTTACGTGTCTGCTTTGATACTGGTTGGTAAATTTCTCACAAAAATGCTGTCGGTTTCAATCCTGTTCACACTTTTGTTTCATATAACAGAAGTTCCATGCAGTTCTCTTGATGTCTTAAACATTATATCTAAAAAATTCGCAAAGCGGTATGCAAAAATTGTCATTATCAAACTTAAAAAGACGAACAACCATATTCTGTTTTGCCATTTACAATTATGTGCACGCAAAATTTACATGCCCTTTAACCTTATCCGATATTAAAACAAGTTAAAATAACACACAGGTTAAATTTTATCAGCATTACTCTCTTTTCATCAGAAAAATAGATTGTTCCAATAAGATATACATCAAGCATATATAAGTATATATAAATATTTCAGAGAAAGTTTAATTAGTTCTTGGTTACCAAATATAATATCCACTCAGACATCACATTTGTGTGGCGTGTATATTTCAAAGTAACAGGCATAAGACAAAAACATCTACAAATGTGGGAATGACGAAAGTTGAAATTATACAAAAATGACATATGATATGAATTCCTATTGTACAACTGCTACTTAACATTATAAATCATTGCAACGTTTTTCTTTCTTCTTTTGTTTTGTCAATGAAGTAATAACGACAGTTCGGACAAGTGAATTGTCAATATATCAAAACCAAACAAACAAACAATAAAAACAATAATAATAATTTAAAAAAAAACAAACAAAATCCGGTAGTAATACAAATGTTTTGCATCTATAAATAGCCAGGTGAAACAGGTCATCTGGACCTGTTATAAATTAAACATCTGTAGAGTTGTTTATTGATGTTGTTAACATTGTTTGTTTTTGTTGTTTTAATTAGACTCGACCTCATTGGTATTGCAGCGACGGTAGCCAAACGAGTAGAAAATTAATATCTTCTTGAATAGCGACACGGCGGATCAGTCACGTAATTACCAGCTCCAGCGCACATCTTATCTTCTACTTCCGGTTCCGATAAGTGACTGTCTATTTCCCGGACAGAGACAGATAATTAGACGACCGGAAATGCCTTATGCGGGAAATGTTATCGCAATAATTCGCGGTTACAACGAAACTGATCTCGTTAGCTTCTCCACACAGAGGAATGAATGAATAATAAAAAAAACCAACAACAAAAAAAAACAAATAAAAATGAAGTTCTCTCAGATAGTGATTTAGAGGTTTATGTACGCGTGCCATCCTTAAACACATTATTAGATAAAGCAACAAAGTTATAAGTGAAAAATATAATCTGGACAATTAGCTGAGAGTGATATTTATGGAGCACTTTTGTGGAAATAAACAATGATACATTTACATTTGAGCTGCTGTCGATACAGTCGGTAGGCCTACACATGGTGGTATCGTTTCTGTACTGAACGTGGGTTACCGACGATGTACCACCGACAACAGAATATTAACAGGAATGTCTGATAGCTCATATCCGACATTTCGTCTTTATTAAACCCCCATCAACGTGAAAGTGGTGCATAGTTTTATTTCTGGTAGTGTCCCCGGACCTCGTCTATAAAATTGGCACTTGCTAATCTGTGTTTGACGTTTGGCTACAAATGCCAGTCAGGTTTGGTCATTATGATATAACCGGAGTGGTTTTTTTCCCTATTTTTTTCTTGTTTTAACAATTCTAAGGTTGTACTCATAATGCAGTTGATATTTTAAGCACACTGGAATATAATTAGTAGCATACCGAAATATGTTTGTAACACAACGAAGTGTATAATTCATAGCAACACTGAAACACTATATAACTTGTTATAACCAAGTTAATCTTTATCACTTGTAGGAAAATGGAGGTATCAGATGTACGTAGTCCAACACAATTTATAATGTGTAGCATTGTGAATTATTTTTGAATCGCCATGAAGTGTGTTTTTTTTTGCCTTCCATAGTTTGATTCCAAATGTATGGAAGTATAATTGGTATAAAACTTAAACACAACTTGTAGTGTAAAAAACAAGCAAAGTTTGTAACATACTGAAGTATACCAAGTATAGTTAGTGCAATTTGTAGGACAACGGAAAATAGTATGTACTGCAGTATAGTACAATTTGTAGGACAGTGGAGTGTGGTATATAGTGCAGTGAAGTACAAATTGTAGGACAGTGAAGTATGGTATATACTGCAGTGGAGTACAAATTGTAGGACAGTGGAGTATGGTATATACTGCAGTGAAGTACAATATGTAGGACACTGGAGTTATGTATATAGTGCAGTGAAGTACAATTTGTAGGACAATTGAGTATGGTATATACTGCAGTGAAGTACAATTTGTAGGACAGTGGAGTGTGGTATATACTGCAGTGAAGTATAACTTGTAGGACAGTGGAGTATGATTAATAGTGCAGTGAAGTACAATTTGTAGGACAATGGAGTATGGTGTATACTGCAGTGAAGTACAATTTGTAGGACAGTGGAGTGTGGTATATAGTGCA
Organism: Ylistrum balloti; assembly: GCF_031769215.1. Lineage (NCBI taxonomy): Eukaryota > Metazoa > Mollusca > Bivalvia > Pectinida > Pectinidae > Ylistrum > Ylistrum balloti. Next base: position 120,106 of record NW_026782463.1, on the reverse strand, counting down.
GTGAAGTACAGTTTGTAGGACAATGGAGTATGGTGTATACTGCAGTGAAGTACAATTTGTAGGACAGTGGAGTGTGGTATATAGTGCAGTGAAGTACAGTTTGTAGGACAATGGAGTATGGTGTACACTGCAGTGAAGTACAACTTGTAGGACAATGGAGAATGATATTTAATACAACGAAGAACAATTTGTCGGAAAATGGTATACACATCATTTGTAGAATGCTAAGAATGCTATTCAGTTTTTATATCATAATTATCTCTTTATTCAGTAAAAAGACACGTTTTTTCATATGTACGATATAAAGATTATTGTGACGTTAATTTAGATATATAGAAATGCCTGTTTTCTATAATATTTTCTTGCAAAACCTTAATCATATGATGAAAAGATCTTTTATTCGTTTCCATTTTTACAGCTGATCATGAAACTCGTCAAAGGTTCGCTGAAATACGCGATATTTAGACCTGTTTCCTGAACTTACACATCAACTTTAAACTCAGGTAAGGCACGGTAGATATTAGGAATTATACTGACATATGGCCATCTTACTGAACATTTTCCATTGGTCCGCTTTGTCAAGGTGTAAATTTCTTTCGCTAGGAGTTAACCCCATGACCAAATCAATTGCAAAAACGTCCATTAGGCACGTGACTTGCCGTGTCTAGGATGGCTGCCCCTTGATCCTGATATCGCTCATTATCTTCCATCAGACAAATACGATCGAAGGTTACTTAAAATGAAGAAAAATCGCATTTAATCAGATGCGGAAATAATTGTTAAGGTAACCTTGACATTGGTTACAGTCAGTACCCTTGGGCTCAAAGGTACTTGTAAGTAACACGTCAGGTCGTTAGAATAGACAGCTTTAAGCTGTTTATAAACATAGTATTTTCAAATCTTTTGTTACACAAACATGATGCAAAATACAATATGACATAAGAAAGCAAAATGTCAACGATTTCATGGATTTTAGGGATTCCAAAGGATACGGGTGTGTGTGTTAGGCGAGGCGCGTGTTTGTGGTGTAAGGATGTGTGTGTTAGGCGAGGCGCGTGTTTGTGGTGGTAAGGGTGTGTGTGTTAGGCGAGGCGCGTGTTTGTGGTGGTAAGGATGTGTGTGTTAGGCGAGGCGCGTGTTTGTGGTGGTAAGGATGTATGCTAGGCGAAGCGCGTGTTTGTGACGTAAGGATGTGTGTGTTAGGCGCGTGTTTGTGATATAAGGATGTGTGTGAGGCGCATGTTTGTGATGGTATGGATGTGTGTTAAGCGCGTGTTTGTGATAGTTAGGGTGTGTGTGTTAGGCGCGTGTTTGTGGTGGTAAGGATGTGTGTGTTAGGTGCATGTTTGTGACGTAAGGATGTGTGTGTTAGGCATGTTTGTGTTGTAAGAATGTGTGTGTTAGGATGTGTGTGAGGCGCATGTTTGTGATGGTATGGATGTGTGTGTTAGGCGCATGTTTGTGTTGTGATATGTGTTAGGGTGTGTGTGTTGTGTGTGTTAGGCGCGTGTTTGTTTGTGTGTGTGGTAAGGATGTGTGTGTTAGGCGCATGTTTGTGTTGGTAAGGATGTATGTGTTAGGTGCATGTTTGTGATGGTAAGGATGTGTGTGTTAGGCGCGTGTTTGTGATGGTAAGGATGTGTGTGTTAGGCGCATGTTTGTGATGGTAAGGATGTGTGTGTTAGGCGCATGTTTGTGTTGGTAAGAATGTGTGTGTTAGGCGCATGTTTGTAATGGTAAAGATGTGTGTGTTAGGCGTGTGTTTGTGATGGTAAGGATGTGTGTGTTAGGCGCATGTTTGTGTTGGTAAGGATGTGTGTGTTAGGCGCATGTGTGTAATGGTAAGGATGTGTGTGTTAGGCGCGTGTTTGTGATAGTTAAGGTGTGTGTCAGACTCGTGTTTGTGATGGTAAGGATGTGTGTGTTAGGCGAGGCGCGTGTTTGTGACATCTATTGAGAACGCTTTATCTCAAACAGGTGGTGCACGTGCTTTCGGGCTATTTAGGGCTTTTCACCATTTGGTGAAAAGACCTATTGTTTTTGTTATATTTCTTCTTCTTCTTATTCTTCTTATTTTTCTTCCGAACTTTGTGGGTTCGTAATCTTTTAAACAGTAAAGAACACACCTAATATGTATTGACTATCTTATAGGTACATACTGGAAGGTGACGATGCAGATTTTTTAAGTAGGTCAAAAATCCAATATGGCCGCTATGACGTCATAAGTTAAATACTTTAAAACGGCCGTAACTCGAAAACCGTTGAGTGTACAGAGTTTGTCCATTATGTTATTTGTAGACAATTTCCTTATCTAACTTTTCCCCATGCCATTATAATACAAAATATGTCTAATAAAAAAGCTCGCTGTGGGGTCAATATTTGAAAATTTGAAAACAAAATTTTTTTTTTCAATTTTGACTTTTCTTGAAAATTTCTTTAACACATCGATGCAGAATGTCCTTCCGATGAATTTCGTGATTTTAGTTTTTCTGTAACGTTTACCACTTCCGTTGTATGCCATTTTGAAAATTTCCTTTGATCTTTTAAAAATGCCGACAATTTGGAAAAACTCGATCTAGATCTTCACCAACGGGCTTTTTTTGGAATAATTTATATCAGAAAGGTTTCCCCAGCTGTCCTTTACCATTTAGTGTCATTTACAAAATTATCAGAAAAACAAAATGGCCGCCATGACGTCATATCCGATTTTACCTAAATGGCTGTAACTCAATAACGGCTCAAGCTATTGACTTAAGCTTAAAGCAGTGTATAAACATAACCCTGCAAACATATTTCGTCAGAAAAAAAATTAGATAAATGGTGAACTTCCGGTTTCTGGTAGGGGTCAAAGTTGAAAACTGCAATTTCGGGTTACTAACTTTGACGAACTTCTCCTCAAATTCTATCAGGTCTAGAGACTTGATATTTCATATTTAATATGTCCAGTCAACAGTCTATACACGGTCGTTATATGAATGACCTTGGTCAACTGTCAAGGTCACAGGGGTCAAATGTCTTAAAATCTTAAAATGACATTTTTTCTCTAACCAATTAGTATTGAAACTTAATATTTGGTCTACATTATAATGTAATCAATTCCTAACAATAGACATCAGACAATATTGCAAAAAAAAGTCAACTTCCGGTTTCCGATAGGGGTCAAAGTTGAAAACTGTTATTTCGGGTTACTAACTTTGACGAACTTCTCCTCAAATTCTATCAGGTCTAGAGACTTGATATTTCATATTTAATATGTCCAGTCAACAGTCTATAAAGGGTCGTTATATGAATGACCTTGGTCAACTGTCAAGGTCACAGGGGTCAAATGTCTTAAAATCTTAAAATGACATTTTCTCTATAACCAATTAGTATTGAAACTTAATATTTTGTCTACATCATTATGTAATCAATTCCTAACAATAGACATCAGACAATATTGCCAAAAATGTCAACTTCCGCTTTCCCGAAGGGGTCAAAGTTCAAATATACAAAAAAAGGTACCAGTGTTCAACAATCTTCTTGTCAAGTTTCACAAGGTCTAGAGAACTAATATTAGGGATATATTGATCATCAGATGTTACATTATAAGGCTTGCAAATATGACCTTGACCAACATTCAAGGTCACAGGGGTCAAATATATTTGAACCTTTAAAAAGTGTATTTCTTCGTTATTATGTAGTTATATCACCTAAATGTTTCAAGATTCAAAGTTCATCTTTGGATATGTTGTAGAGGCTAACAAACAAGGAATCTTTCTCATATATCGTTATCTGGATACATGTCAACTTCCGGTCAACTTGTCGCCAAAGAAGTGAAAAGCCCGCCAAATTGTTCACAACAATTTCTAGTTTATTTTTGTTTTGGTTGAGTTTTTTTTGTATTGGGTTAAGGCACAGATCCAAATAAAATAACATAGCAAAGCCATAGGCTTAAACTCTTTTTGAATACTTATTTCACGTGCAGCTCCCATGAGAAGATTGTGTTTGTACTCGTGTGAATGTGTACTCGATTTCCTGTGTATCTTGTATGCCGATGTTGATGACATTTACTCGTGTAAATTGTATGTATTCGTGTGAATTGCAAGTACCCGTGTTAGTGTATATCTGTGTGAACGGCATGTACCCGTGTAAGTGTATATCTGTGTGAACGGCATGTACCCGTGTTAGTGTATATCTGTGTGAACGGCATGTACCCGTGTAAGTGTGTATCTGTGTGAACGGCAAGTACCCGTGTTAGTGTGTATCTGTGTGAACGGCATGTACCCGTGTAAGTGTATATCTGTGTGAACGGCATGTACCCGTGTTAGTGTATATCTGTGTGAACGGCATGTACCCGTGTTAGTGTGTATCTGTGTGAACGGCATGTACCCGTGTAAGTGTATATCTGTGTGAACGGCATGTACCCGTGTAAGTGTATATCTGTGTGAACGGCATGTACCCGTGTAAGTGTGTATCTGTGTGAACGGCATGTACCCGTGTTAGTGTGTATCTGTGTGAACGGCATGTACCCGTGTAAGTGTGTATCTGTGTGAACGGCATGTACCCGTGTTAGTGTGTATCTGTGTGAACGGCATGTACCCGTGTTAGTGTGTATCTGTGTGAACGGCATGTACCCGCCCGTGTTAGTGTGTATCTGTGCGAACGGCATGTACCCGTGTTAGTGTGTATCTGTGTAAACGACATGTACCCGTGTTAGTGTGTATCTGTGTAAACGGCATGTACCCGTGTTAGTGTGTATCTGTGTGAACGGCATGTACCCGTATTAGTGTGTATCTGTGTGAACGACATGTACCCGTATTAGTGTGTATCTGTGTGAACGGCATGTACCCGTATTAGTGTGTATCTGTGTGAACGGCATGTACCCGTATTAGTGTGTATCTGTGTGAACGGCATGTACCCGTATTAGTGTGTATCTGTGTGAACGACATGTACCCGTATTAGTGTGTATCTGTGTGAACGGCATGTACCCCTGTTAGTGTGTATCTGTGTGAACGGCATGTACCAGTATTAGTGTGTATCTGTGTGAACGGCATGTACCCGTATTAGTGTGTATCTGTGTGAACGGCATGTACCCGTGTTAGTGTGTATCTGTGTGAACGGCATGTACCCGTATTAGTGTGTATCTGTGTGAACGGCATGTACCCGTATTAGTGTGTATCTGTGTGAACGGCATGTACCTGTATAAGTGTGTATCTGTGTGAACGGCATGTACCCGTGTTAGTGTGTATCTGTGTGAACGGCATTTACTCTTGTTTGTGTACATCCGTGACAAGATTGTGCCCATATTGGCCGTGTTAGTGTGTTAACAGATTGTACCTATGTTAACCATCTGAGTGTGTATCTATGTGAAGCGTCTGTGAAGTGATATAGAAGATGTGTGATTGAATTGTGTGTACTCTTGTGAAGTCCCCGTACTGTGTAAATGATGTGTATCTATAAATAGTATATCCTCTAAATGAAAACGCCAGTTTTACGGAAATGAAAAATAATCTTATTTCGGAGGATATCTAACCCATACCGAGTTGAACCATAACGAACTGGAATTTTATTTGCAACAATAAGAATGAAAAAGTCCTGAAAACGGAGCGTGCGTATTCAACCTTCATAACATCGTGTTACAGAAATCAAAATGATGATATACAGCTATCGGGCGAGATGATTCCATTGAAAACGATGAATTATTAAACTGTAATTGAATTTTTGGTTGCCATAATAACGAGTTTGAATAATGATTTTAAAAAGCCGGAAATTGAGCGAGAAAGTGTGATACCATATGAATGTGGGTTAACGAGGTTTATAATCACTAATGGTATAAATCACACGATCTTTCTAGTACGTTACCGCCTAACAACCTCGTAGGACAGCTCACGTTTGTTCCAGACAAAAATCTACTGCTGTTACGAACAGACTATTCTTCTAGAACATAAGACCAATCCCACGCTCTTCTGATGTCTGTAGTGATGTTACTGAGTAGAGGAACACAACACTTTATTATCTGTTTAGCACAAATTCATGTCACAGGCAGATTTGGTCAGAATCATCGGGGACAACACAGATCAGACGCCTCAGAGGAAGGGGCGCAACTCTCATACTATCTGAAATGAACATATTTTACTGACCAGATACAGGACAGTGCATCTATCATTATTTCTGAAAACGAAAACAATGAGAAAGAAAACACGGTGTTAAAACTCTTGGACGAAACTCGACTCGTGTTGAAAGACGTTTGGGGATGACAGGAGGTGAGATTAACCCCGCCCCCTCCCACTCCAGCTTGCTCATCTCCTGCCCTTCACGGCCTTCACCAACTCACAATCCACATTTATTCTTTTCTTCACTCTTTCCCCCACTATTCACTCGATTGTTTGTCGTAGTTGAACATCTCTCTGTTTCGCTTCGCTTCGCTTCGAAAATACCATGAGAATTGTACTAGCAACGCCCGCCATCTTAACCGTGGCAACACGCCAAACTTTCCTGACTCCGGAGTCACAGTCGCCGCCAACATCCGCCGGAACCACAACCGCCGCCAACATCCGCCGGAACCACAACCGCCGCCAACATCCGCCGGAACCACAACCGCCGCCAACGTCCGCCGCAGTCCTCCTTCGTGTTTCACCCACACACCCGGCCACACCCATCGTCCTGACCACGTGTACCTCCTTCTTCAGCCCTTAATCTCACAGCGACAAATTCCCAGGCGGTATAATGAAAAATTCATATATAATCTTGACTTGGAGTATCTATACATTGCCTAGATTGTCCATGGACGATTTTTAACGATTGGTTGCACACGATAGTTAAGTTATGAACTAAAAATTTGTGACGCAAGGTTCGACGCAGAGGGGAGGGCTATTTACGCCTGGGCCGTCGAATTAGAAGTGTGAGAGGCGATATGATTATTTCATTTTGAAATTTTGATTTAATTGTCCACAATCGTCTTAGCGAAAATCAAATTCTTGCGTGCGCAAATCTTAATCAATTGTTGAGAACTCGTGGATAAAAAAAATATCTTAGTATTATGACTATAATTAGATGCAATGGATTACACAGGGAACCCTTTGGGAGAACTCTAATTATGAAATAAGATCATTACAGTTCAAGTCTCATATCAACCATTGTGTGGTGTGCATTAGAAATTTGACAAACACACGATTAGTAAGCTGCTTTTATATCATCTCTGTAATTATTTCTAAGTAACCCAATTGCGTCCCGTGTTAACTATCCATTGTTGACAAGGATATTGAAGCTGACACCATACGTCTTCCTGTGTTGTTTAGAGTGCATACTCTAAAATAATTTCTGTCTTCTTGGAAAACGTTTCTTGACGACTAATGAAATACCAGCACGGAGTCACACGAAAGTAGCAAATTATTATATTGTTTCGCCAAGTATTCACATAATTCTTTTTCACAAATATCCTACTATCGCCAAGTTTCCAGACAACCTGATCAATAATATAACGTTATCACCATGTGTTCAATTAGGACAACTTGGTTATGTTATCATCACGTGACCAATTAAGACAATTTTAGCGTGTTATCACCTCGTCTTAAGGCAACGTTATTGTCGTGTTGATAGTATCATCGTCGCGTTAAGACACCTCTATCGTGTTATCTCTACGTGTCTAGTTAAGACACCTCTATCGTGTTATCTCTACGTATCTAGTTAAGACACCTCTATCGTGTTATCTCTACGTGTCTAGTTAAGACAACTCCATCGTGTTATCTCTACGTGTCTAGTTAAGACAACTCCATCGTGTTATCTCTACGTGTCCAGTTAAGACAGCTCCATCGTGTTATGTCTATGTATCTAGTTAAGACACATCTATCGTGTTATCTCTACTTATCTAGTGAAGACAAATCCATCGTGTTATCTCTACGTGTCCAGTTAAGACAACACCATCGTGTTATGTCTATGTGTCTAGTTAAGACAACTCCATCGTGTTATCTCTACGTGTCCAGTTAAGACAACTCCATCGTGTTATCTCTACGTGTCCAATTAAGACAACTCCATCGTGTTATCTCTACGTGTCTAGTTAAGACAACTCCATCGTGCTATCTCTACGTTTCCAGTTAAGACAACTCCATCGTGTTATGTCTATGTATCTAGTTAAGACAATTCCATCGTGTTATCTCTACGTGTCCAGTTAAGACAACTCCATCGTGTTATGTCTATGTATCTAGTTAAGACAATTCCATCGTGTTATATCTAAGTGTCCAGTTAAGACAACTCCATCGTGTTATCTCTGCGTGTCCAGTTAAGACAACTCCATCGTGCTATATCTAAGTGTCCAGTTAAGACAACTCCATCGTGTTATCTCTGCGTGTCCAGTTAAGACAACTCCATCGTGCTATCTCTACGTGTCCAGTTAAGACAACTCCATCGTGTTATGTCTATGTATCTAGTTAAGACAATTCCATCGTGTTATCTCTACGTGTCCAGTTAAGACAACTCCATCGTGTTATCTCTACGTGTCCAGTTAAGACAACTCCATCGTGTTATCTCTACGTGTCCAGTTAAGACAACTCCATCGTGTTATGTCTATGTATCTAGTTAAGACAATTCCATCGTGTTATCTCTACGTGTCCAGTTAAGACAACTCCATCGTGTTATCTCTACGTGTCTAGTTAAGACAACTCCATCGTGTTATCTCTACGTGTCCAGTTAAGACAGCTCCATCGTGTTATGTCTATGTATCTAGTTAAGACACATCTATCGTGTTATCTCTACTTATCTAGTGAAGACAAATCCATCGTGTTATCTCTACGTGCCCAGTTAAGACAACACCATCGTGTTATGTCTATGTGTCTAGTTAAGACAACTCCATCGTGTTATCTCTACGTGTCCAGTTTAGACAACTCCATCGTGCTATCTCTACGTGTCCAGTTAAGACAACTCCATCGTGTTATCTCTACGTGTCTAGTTAAGACACATATATCTGTCGTGTTATCTCTACAAATCCATCGTGTTATCTCTACGTGTCCAGTTAAGACAACTCCATCGTGTTATATCTAAGTGTCCAGCTAAGACAACTCCATCGTGTTATCTCTACGTGTCCAGTTAAGACAACTCCATCGTGCTATCTCTACGTGTCCAGTTAAGACAACTCCATCGTGTTATCTCTACGTGTCTAGTTAAGACACATCTGTCGTGTTATCTCTACGTGTCCAGTTAAGACAACTCCATCGTGTTATATCTAAGTGTCCAGTTAAGACAACTCCATCGTGTTATGTCTATGTATCCAGTTAAGACAACTCCATCGTGCTATCTCTACGTGTCTAGTTAAGACAACTCCATCGTGTTATCTCTAAGTGTCCAGTTAAGACAACTCCATCGTGTTATCTCTACGTGTCCAGTTAAGACAACTCCATCGTGTTATCTCTACGTGTCCAGTTAAGACAACTCCATCGTGTTATCTCTACGTGTTCAGTTAAGACAACTCCATCGTGCTATCTCTACGTATCTAGTTAAGACACATCTGTCGTGTTATCTCTGCGTGTCTAGTTAAGACTAACTTCATGTTATTGTCGTTATAAATAAAAATCGCCCTGTCCAGTATGAAAAAAATCTTTTATTACATTATCGTAGTCCGTATCTAGTTAAAACTTGTGAATTGCAATATGATAGCCATGTCATGTTGAAACTCGTGGGCATGTGGGATTTCCAGATGAACATTATAAAACTATCCGACAATGGGTTTGTTGTAGACAGTGAAGTCGCACGGAATGCCACATAAGCCAGACGTGAGATCATAGAGAAAGTGATTTAAGACGTTTGAAGTATCACTGAATGAAATTCTATATCTACATGAGTTAACTGGGTGACTGTACATAAACTAATGAAAATTATTCATGCTTTACTCACATGTCATGGATCTATGCGCAGGCATACTGAACCGGACGTGGGTTGAGAGTGATCTCCCTTACATGTGGGTCGGGCATGGTTTGTTAAGCACAAACGTACACACACCCTCAATGTATGACTTAATCAATATAAGATAAACCAGATGTACATCCGTATCTACACTTGATGCTTATATAGCACAGGGAGTAACTCGCGAATACATCTTCAAAGCAAAACAAGAACAATTATGATGTGCTTTGTTAGCCACAGTAATGGATCTTGGGCGACCTTTTATACTGCGCTGTGTTAAGATTGTAAACACAGACCACCCGGAAGATTGATGTATATACAGAGGGGCAAAAGTGTTTTCTTGGACCACCACGTCCGACGGCGAGAGAAGACCAAGGCTCCTCAGTACAAGTCCACTAAAAACAAGACAAATATTGTGTCGAGTTTTTCCCGCAAAAGAACTTAACTATTGTCTATACCGTTAAACTGTGAATAATTATATGAACGTTGACAAAGGAAAAATTTAATTGAATATAAGTAGTGACTGAAATTTCAACTTTTCGGGTGAAGTTGATGTTGACGTCACAAAGCATTCGGAAACTTTTCATGTAAAGTTAATGTTGACGTCACAAAGCATTCGGAAACTTTTCATGAGAAGTTGATGTTGACGTCACAGCACGAGTTTGCCAATGATTATCATGATCGTATGAAAACCACAAATAAAAAGAAAAAAAGTTGCGACTGGGAAACGGTCACGTGTAATATGATAACTGCCCGCTGATTCTTACTATTGCTTTTTGGTTTCGTCTAAAGCACGTACAACGGATATGCAAGCATTTCCTACACATTGTAACTTCTCAACTGTGAATAGTTCAGAACCGGAAATATCAAATTAAATGGCACTTTATGTCAAATCTATCACCAAAAAATGAAATAAACGACAAAAACGATATCCTTATGTATGAATAAAGTTTCCGGATTTGTTTACTTAATTCATACAGCGATACATTGAAAACCGCTACTCTTTACCTCTGCACAAACTTGCGTCGGTATGCGGCAGAACACAGGTGCACTTAGTGACCGCGACATTCTGCTGTATATAAACACACCAAAACATTAAATAAATCCTGATATATACCATTTACAAAGCATATTATATACAGTTGCCTGTTTTTTTCAATCGCTTGAAAAGTGTGAGAGGTTATCGATATGAATGATCTAAGCGGCAGAATCAAGGGTTATCATTTTTCATGATCTAAGCGGTATATATAAGTTGGTTGAGGATGTAGGTGAATTTGAGCCGGTTAGGTAACTAAGTACACAGCTGGTCTCGAGCTGGAAACATACACACACATGTATATATATATATATACGTATTTAAGCCATTTCAATTAGGTGAAACAAATCGGAGTCACACACGCCACGTGGCGATACCTGAACCAACTGCATGCGTGTGATGAAAGGTTGTTCTCACACCACCATGTGTTTAAATGATATCCAATCAAATTGTACCTAGGTATTTTCATTTAATTTTTAATCCTTCGTGACATAAGCCGTGAAATTTGACGAGCATGCAAAGACTTTTAGCGAAAAGCAATGAAAAAAAAATTAAGTAATCCCTTTCACACATACAACACTTTATATGTTTACAAGAAATTCAACCAATTTGTACCCAGATGTTGTTTTTCTATTTTTTTTATTATGAAAATTGAAACGTGTAATCATTGATATGAGTTTCCCTCGTGTGCTTGTTTACTCACAATAAGGTATTATACATGAATTATATTTCGTCAGACTTTCTTTAACCAGGCAGACCGCTAAAAAAACTGACCCGCTCTAGCAAGTATAGAGCTGGAAATCACAATTTGCAATATCTTAATGCTATATCTAATGTACAATGTCTGATGTCTGACGCGCGGTTCATGAGGAATCTATACATGTAATCTTTTTTAAGTTCTGAATCAATTCGGTACATTTTGTATACCTGTAACCTGCAATATGTTCCATGAACTAAGAGAACACGAGTTCGGCAATTCGGTGCATTATAACTACAAGTGCAGGCAGCGGATTCATTTTTAGGCAGTTCGCGTGACGTCCTGGATATGATTTAGTTGATGTAAGATCGGATTAGCGCGCAGGGATTAGAAAGTGAAATGATAGCCATATTCTGAATTTCGCCGTTACCTGCATTAATTAACTCAGCATGATTAAGAATACTCCTGAAATTATCAGATAAATGAAAATTTCGAAATTTATTGAATTACATGGCTGGTTCACCTCAACATCTTGATTTCGATATTTATTTGGATCAATTTTGAATTTCCTCAATTACCGCGTATTTTTCAAATGCTCTAATCATTACTGATCTGTCTTCAAAGCTGCATTATGTAGTTTACTTCATTATTTGTCTCTAAAATATCAAAATCTAAACCTGTATTGAAAGCTGCTATCGACACGTGTGTCCCTGTAAAATCTTCTCTCATATTACATTTTGTATTTTTGAAACGAGCTTAGAAAGTGTTAAGAAAATTCGACTTCTTGGAAAGCAGAATACGAGGACTTGGTTAGAATATTGTAGCTTGTTGCGATAATTTTCCGGTTTCCCGATTAAATCCAATACATGAACGAGTATTTCATCATCCTTGTAGAAAGTAGAGGCATGATGAACCGCACAATCACTGTAAGATTTATTGTAGCAACCTGTCAGATTTTCACTCAGCGTGAAGCGTTTGACTGACCCCTAAAATATTTGTTATAGGAAAAAAGAAAATTGAAAAATATTTTACTTATTTAAATTAACACTAAAACAGAACGACGAACCGTCCATGGTACACATGTGAAAACTTACAGTGTAGGCAGCGACGTCGAGTGTGATGTATCATATTACCAGTTATCTGGTGAAGTTCCAGTCACATTTCATTTTTTGTAGCGTAAACCGTGTCTAACGAGGACTAAAGAAACATGCCATATATGATACAAACTGTCACATGTTCTATTTAAAGTGATTTATTTAGAGAAAACCAATCACTTTCTTATTCCATGTGTCGTGTAATTATATCTCAAAGGCATTCCTACTATATATAGCACTTATGTGTGTAATGTGATGAAAATGCGAAAGAAGGTAATCCGAGATCGTGTGCTTAGTACCTGATGTTGATGACAAACAATTTGAAATCAAACTCGCCCCTAATGTGGCGCTGGCTGTAACGTATAACGTGACCAAGCAATCACGGTCGACCATGTTATAAACAAACAGTGTCCCGGCCAGGAAAGGTTACTAAACAAGGGTAACATATTGAATTATATAACAAAAAAATTGTCTCCGCCAACATTTACCATACATTGGAAACTCAAATATCGACACCAAATGACAACTTCACCAGGTGTCGAGGAGCACTTAAAAACGCCACCATCAAAGGTCACAAAACGGTGCGGCACATCACCACAATGTCATATAGAAGCATTAAACGACGGTACCATCATATGTCACAGAACGACGCCGAACATCGCCCCCTGGTCATAGACAGGAATAAAACAACGTCATCATCATATTATGTCACTAAACGGCGCCGAACATCACCCCCTGGTCATAGACAGGCATAAAACAATGCCACCATCATATTATATCACAGAAAGGCGCCTAACATCGCCCCCTGGTCATAGACAGGCATAAAACAATGGCACCATCATATTATGTCACAAAACTGCGCCGAACATCGCCCCCTGGTCATAGACAGACATAAAACAATGTCACCATCGTATTATGTCCCAAAACGGCGCCGAACATCGCCCCCTGGTCATAGACAGACATTTAACAATGTCACCAGTTTATAGAAAAACGAAACACTAAGCAACACTACCAGGTGACATAACAGCACCAAACAACGCCACCAGGTGACAGAACAGCAAAAACAACGACAGCAGATGACAGAACAGCACCAAACAACGCCAACAGGTGACAGAATAGCACCAAACAACGCCACCAGGTGACAGAACAGCACCAAACAACGCCACCAGGTGACAGATCAGCAAAAACAACGACAGCAGATGACAGAACAGCACCAAACAGCGACACCAGGTGACAGAACAGAACCAAACAACGACAGCAGGTAACACAACAGACCAGTCAGCGACGGCAGGTCATATAACTGTACCAGATAAAATACTAGGTCGAAGAACGCAATAAAAAATAACAGAATATATCGATAACGTGAGAGTTAGACACATGATTTTTTCCTGACTGATAAAAACAGATAAGAGAAATGTCATTCAGTAACGAATGATGACAAGTTGTCGATCGCCGGAAGCATCCGGACAATGACGATCCTAAGCAGTTGCTAAATCACACAGAATCGTCATTCGGTGTCTGTACTATGTGTAAGGCCCATTCCACTATGAAACGATATGGAAAAGCGTCTAATTGTCTTAGCAAAACCTCGCTAGATTACAACACTATTCCGCCACTTTGTCAAAGATAGAATCCAATGCGAAAAAAAATGATATCGTTATTTAAATTTTACCACACAGTGGTAAAACACTGATTTTTTTAATCTGGTAAACCAAACAAACCAAAAAACCGTGACAATTGATAAGTCTGTTATCTTTCCCGTAAGTATACACATGTATTAAAATAAAGGCTCCATTGCGATATTACATTACACGTAAATCTGATGTTTCCCGATGAACACGTGGCGCGACTGAAGAGAGAGTCCCATTAGGGTCCTTATATGGCTGTGCGTGTCGCAGAAACTGTCAGATAATGTGATGTCGAGATTGAAAGCATTTAATACAACGGAAAATACGTTAAAAGGGGCTCCCAGTAGCCATATTAATGTATTTATACGGTATCCCCCGAGGTGCTCCGTGGCTGCCTTTAACGTTTCTAATCTAAATGTTAATTATACCAACTACTTGATCTATTTGGTCTCGGAATCACGTTAACCTTTCTGTTAGAATCACATTCTTTTTCAGAAACACTTGAACCCATCTGCAACAGTCTTATAAGTTATGTACTTTCTCGGAAAAACTCCTCCTGGACACTCGGGTAACGCTTCCGAACTATTGAAATATGCGACAATATTCTGTTTCTGAAACACTGGAAACCATTTACCGACAATCATGACAATTGAAAGGCACACAGATGAAAATCACATGGAAAATGAGACAAATTTATAAGGTACATTGTGTCTAATTTAGAGGGGTTTTTTCCAAGATGGCGTCGGTGACATCATTTAACGTGACCAAAACGACAATGTCATAACTGCTGTAAGCTTTTAAAACCGAGGAAACGATGACGTCGTCATGACGTCACTACTTCGGTTGACGGTAGATGGCTGTGGGTGTCTCTTCATGACATGTCTTTGTTGTATCGCAGTAAGTAGAGAGAATGTATGTAATTGTCCCCACGTGTTTAGTTATAAATCTGTTGATCTATGTAGCTGACATTTGTTATATCATCGAGCGAAATTTTCATGACATCACAAATCTCTGAGGTACTTTCCTTGTATCTATTGACGTACAGATAAGTGACGTGAAATCCGCAAAGCGCATTTCTTCGTCTCCAGATACTTCGCTGTTATTTCAATGTATTGGTCCTCACACAGAAAAACCACATTATGGGGTTCAAACAATCGTTAAAATGTGTTAATGTGTCTCTTTGGAATTTTATTCATTAATGTATTCATGTCAAATATACTTTGTAACAAACACTGCTCACAATAGTTACGCCTCTAGTAAGACGGTTGCCTTTTGGAAAAACCAGCCACTTTTCAGTGTTGGCGCAGTATATTTTCTATACATGGGAGCGGTTATCTCGAGAGAAATGTTATTTATCTTTACAGCTGCTTGTTGTCGTATACTTAAATTTATTACATATTTTTAGAATCCATACAAAAGTTCCACTCCTTTTTGAAATGAAGTTCTGAAGTGTTTTAAAACTGAAAACAACACTTCGTGACGGCCATCGTTATTGATGAATGTAAGGCAGCGCATCAACATTAGCAATCAGAAATGTAAAACGGTTTATTCAATCTGTAACTCGAGTTAAAAACAACTCTGTTATAGATTGGAAAAACCTTTTTGAGTTTCCTTGAAAAAATACGGCCTGAAAATTATACAAGACACAAAAGAATTGGATAGGGTAGTAAAAAGTAGTGAATTAAAGTGTGTCGTATAGCTGTTTCGTTCTTGTAGGTCTTGTCAGTAATGCAAAAAACAACTGAAACCTGGGATGGAGAATGAGGAAAATCAGACGTCATCAAAAATAAACCACAAATTTAAATAAATTTCGTAATTTTTGTATATCAAATAATTTCCGAAAAATGTTAAGTACATGTATTTAGACCCGTGCCACTCGAATGAATTAAAATTGTGGCATGCAGGTTACGGCAAACCTTGGAAATTGAAAGTCAACTAGCACTCTCTACCAACTGCAAACTGCAAACGATATACAAGTTAATGGGATATTTTGTTATTTATCGTTGAAATTTATGTGGAAGCTGAAATTCAGGTTGTTGAATTTGCTGTGTCTTTTAATTATGAAATTGTTTCCATTTCCATAAAGGTGTAAGATTGCATTTCGCAATGTCATCATGCTACTCCGTATGATTGGAACTCTTTTGTGTTACTCACACACAGGTCTATGACAACAGCCGTCGATGTTTTCAGTTATTAAGATCTTCCAAAAATTTGTTAAGAACTAAACTTATGTAATAAATTTAAGCATACGACAAGAAGCAGCTGTGAAGATGAATAACATTGCTCTCCAGATAACCGCTTCCTTGTATAGAAAATATATTACGCCA
The DNA here is from genome assembly GCF_031769215.1 of Ylistrum balloti. Lineage (NCBI taxonomy): Eukaryota > Metazoa > Mollusca > Bivalvia > Pectinida > Pectinidae > Ylistrum > Ylistrum balloti. The sequence continues at coordinate 103,451 of NW_026782463.1, read as the reverse complement.
ACAGCAATGAGTCGCTTGGTTTTCAAATAGGAAATGACATTGTTTCAGGTGTAACTTCTGTTTAAAGTTTAACACGCAGCAGAAAATACGTATATTGATGCGGAGAATTCTGCATTTTTAATTCTATATTTCATACCATAAAAGCTGCAGCGTTATAAACACTTTCAATGTAGTCACATGTTATAGGGTATACTTAGTATAAATACATTCAAGAGTAAAATTTCGGGTAGCAATATTAGCACACATTTTGATGATCGTTTGCACCCTCTGACGTGTTTTAAGTGCATTAAATTAGCATCCTTTATCTTTTTCCGGATTCGGTTTCGTTATTAGTTTATTCCTTTGGAAATTTTGTTAGTGTAGACTCACCTGACACGTGCTCGAGAACTAAACATAGTTTTTTTTGCTGATTTAATTTACATTTGTGTAAAGTTAGAAGAGACATGCCATTTAACATTCTCAGCTATATCAGAGTCACGTGCAGTCGTTGTTTAGTTATTGACCGTTGGTCAAACGACACGGTGTATCGACGGAAGTCTACACCTATCCTCGAACACCCTATTAAAATATCAAGTATTTTTAAAAAAATGTTGTTTGATGTCGTTCTATGTAATATTCAAACCTTTAGCGCACACAAAAAACATGAAAGACCATTTTATTAATTGACAATACTGTAAAAATGCACGAGATAGATTAAGTCATATTCTGCATTAATGGTGCCCGAAATCACGGACCAGCAGGAGGAAAGGTATACCATTATTTTGGTTTGTACTGTATTTTGTAAAATACGTCAGATCCACATTTAATTCAATATTTTTCTTTTAAATAACATATTTTACAATGATTACCTCATAGTTGACAGCTGTCGCGCGGCAGTCGTCTGCTGGATTCAGATGACCATGTTAGTTAGAGAGCTTTTCTTATTAGAGGTAGAAAAGTGTCAATACACCCCATAATTATCATGCATCATGTGTGGACAAATCGGTAGTTTCGTGGAATAAAAACCGAAGATATGAAATGTGTTCGAGCACTAGCCATTTTTAGTCTGCTTACTCCCGGTCTATGGTGAATGCGTGTTTAGTCCATGAAACGTACTAAATTCAAGTTTATTGAAGTATTAGTACGTCTCAAACATAGTGTCAGCTTCTTCAGACGATCCTTACATATTAAAACCATGCCACACGGTTATAACTGAATATGGATTGGATGGCCCTCTGAGGTGACGGACTATGCTTTATAACTGCCAAAATTTATGTGAAGGGTTTTATTCAACCTTGGAATATTTGGGGTTTGAAAGAAAAAAAAACCCTTATTTTTTACATATGTTGTCATTTTTGTTCTCTTCATTTCTATCGTAGTAGTACATCGTGCTTGTACAATAATGCATTGATACATGAAATTTCACCGCTGCTTACTATCAACTGCACAGACCGGAAATGCCTATTAGGACTAATAATATTGTAAAATCACGTCACTGGAATTTCTAAAATTCCAGAAAACTTTGCTTTTGGGTGTAACTTGAAAGGCCGCTATCACATCACAAATATCGGGAAACGAAGAAATTCTTATTATCGATTTCACGTCAATTACCCAGATATCTATAGATACAAGGAATATCCCGTGGAGAGTTATGCTGTCTTGTAATTTTCAATCGATCATAAAACAAATTTTTGGATACAAAAATCCAAGGATTCGTAATCAAACATGAAAAGATACTACAGAAAACGAAATGGGCACAAGTGTAAAATTCAATAGTAATTGTAGAGTGTAAATTGGAATGTTATAAATTATCGTCTATTTCAGAGCAATTAATGTCATTTATTAGAATTTAGGGAATTGAAAAAGACAAAAAAACCAATTATGCCGAAAAGATATGTAAATACTTATATATACTCCCTCTATTTAAACTTTCCTGAACTCTCCTACTAACAGTAGCAATCAAGACCAGAGACAAGTCGCATAGACAGCCCACTGAAACTTCTACAGTCATCTCTAGTCAATCTACGCCCTGACGTCATCATGACGGCCTCGTCCGAATTGCCGCCATCTTAACTGCTCCTGCATTCATGATATTCTCACATCCACCATCGTCACTGGTCCCGTCACGATTAAGATCCCTGCTAGAGTTGTCGTTCCTTAACAGACACAATAGATCTCTGCAATCGGCTCTCTGACTTCCAATAGTTGATCTCGCCGTCAGGGTCAACATCTGACGTCGTGCAAAACTAAAGCTGGATCCCTAACACCACCATAAGAAGGAAAACCTGTAGGCTGTTTTGTGTGTCATCGATCACCTTATAAACATCATTTAGGCATTTTGAGAGGTTATGTGCCAATATTGTATTCAAATTACCATCACTTATCACTGATATCACAGTATATCAACATGTATCTCAAGAACATGTCGGATGTTGAAAAGTGAAAGTATAAAAACAAAAATGTAAACACGACGGTTGGAGACTATTTACTCAAATTTAATCTTCCGCGATGTAGTCCATAACATTTATAACCAAATAGACTAATGTAGTAATTTTCCAGATGAACAAACGTCTTTTTTCAAAAGTTGTACAATTAATAAAAAAAAGAAAAAAAAACTTAATACTTAATCATTTGTCAAAAATACGTTTTTCAAGACTCTTGAAATGGCGTTAGCCGTAAACAGACGTGTTATTGTGGTATCGTAATGCATCATGGGAGAGATTAGCTACGGCCGCCATTTGAACTGCTCCGGCAGTTGTCACGTAAATTGGCGTTACCGACGCCATCTATGATAATAAGAAAATGTAAAATGTGGCACTACAAATGTGTTATTATGTAATTTGATACAAATTATGATTGATTTTTCATTTGTTTCGCTTACAAACATTGATCTAGAAAGATAAACCAATGTAAAACACAGCCGTAGCAACATTGGATCTATCGGTCTCCCTGATCAGTGCGGTAATGATGAAATATCATTCCACTGGTTAAAGATATGATATGGAATAGGCATTGCATAAGAGTGAGCGAAATGGATTCAATATTGAGATGCAAATACAGCCAAGTTAGGTCCTTGATTCAGTGTTTTTGGTATTAAGTCAGCCTGGAGACATCTGTCGATATATCAATATTTGTCAATTTGACGCCATATTGAATACAATACACTCTTAGTAATGGTCACTAGGTCGGAATACAACACCGCTATAACATTAAGAAAGTACAGATAATTTTACATCAGAATTATTCTGTTTCTCGTTAGTGACAAAATAAGTACGCACACTACAAGAAGTTTGCATCGTCTCCATAAATCCGAAAATATTCTCGCGAGCACAACAGTGTGGGTATAGCAATAGCTCATTGTGAAGCGTGTTGAATGGGTTATCTGGCACAAACCTACTATTCATGACAATTTCTATCATTAATTGAGTTATGGGCCTAGTGACCAATCCTTCATTTCTAACATTTGGAAGACAAGTTCAATGTTGCTTATTTCTTGAATAAGATGTATTCTTGAGACTTCTCCAGAATTTTTTTATCAATAAGTAGTAATAGGACTATGCCATGATAATAAAAGATAGAATCATCCGCTTTGATTGGCTAAAATATGCATAGCACATGAAAAAGGCGAATTAAGCAAAGAAAATGCTTATCAATCCTATACATGTTCTGAAATTTTGTTTATTTCATGACTTTATACGTTGATTGAAAAGCATTATGATCAGCTGGTCATTGTACTGTTTCTTTTGGTAATTTTCACCAAAATATCACGTAAGACACTAATTTTTTTTACTGCAATAAAATTCAAGGAAAGTGAAAATTTCAAGAAATTATACTCGAGGGAATTTCCATAGCAACGCGGAAAAGGTCGTCGGAGATCGGAGGATGACGTCAACTACACCGACACAAACGTAGACAACAGACAAAAATAAACAATCGTAATATCAAGCGCTTCATTTCTGGATATATGTACAACTACTGCTTACAAAATATATCGAAATGCAGAAGTCTATGGTTTTACGTTGGAAATGTTTTACTTTCTTGAACTTCCTCTCAAATAGAACCCATACATCCTTAAAGACATCGTTCACTTGCCTTTTAGCCATCAAGTTAGTGCTGTAAAGACACGATTAAATGAACAGGTGAAGAAAGAACAAGAGAAGAGGGGGAGGGGAAAATGAGGCACATTGGATCATCTTTTTTTGGGTCTGAAATGATTCATGTGTTATAACGAGGTCATATGACCGCGTCAGCCATCCCGGGACATCCCACAGTCAAGGTTTATATTGATACATGGAATGACGTATCAAGCTCGTTTGAAAAGATAAACCCCACATTCTGTGTGGTGACAGTCAATACGCCGCAAAGCTTTAAGTTTGCGCTAAAATTGATATTTTAATCAATGGTTTCTACGTCCCTAAAACGTTCTCCTTAACCTTTTTCATGATCGTGAATCCCCAGCCACACATACACGTTCTCAGCCATGTCCGGACGTTTCTACTCCGATCAGGCATGACTTAGTTGCTCGTGGGTAAACAAGAACGAACATGATGCCCTTTGTTGCTTGTGTCTGGATAGACTCGAACATAAAATTGTTTAAATAGGACAGAACTGATAGAAAACCTACTTCTTCAATCTTCGCATTTTTTTTGTAATCGGACAGGAAAATCGACGAATTATAATGAAGTGACTGTATAGTACCGTTCTGATTGGACAAAATAACAAAAGTCATATCATCACTACTGCGATAACATGAATTTCTCATCACTGCAGTGATTGATGAATTTCTATATTTCACTTGCAAACATGCAATAAAGACTACAGGGTTGTGTTATAATGACAATCCTTATAATGACAAGTCGGTTATAATGACAAGCCGGTTATGTTGACAAGCCGGTTATAATGACAATCCGGTTATAATGACAAGCCGGTTATAATAAGCCGGTTATGTTGACAAGCCGGTTATAATGACAATCCGGTTATAATGACAAGTCGGTTATAATGACAAGCCGGTTATAATGACAAGCCAGTTATAATGACAAGCCAAGCCGGTTATAATGACAAGCCGGTTATGTTGAAAAGCCGGTTATAATGACAAGCCGGTTATGTTGACAAGTCGGTTATAATGACAAGCCGGTTATAATGATAAGCCGGTTATAATGACAAGCCGGTTATAATGACAAGCCGGTTATGTTGACAAGCCGGTTATAATGACAATCCGGTTATAATGACAAGCCGGTTATAATAAGCCGGTTATGTTGACAAGCCGGTTATAATGACAATCCGGTTATAATGACAGGCCAGTTATAATGACAAGCCAGTTATAATGACAAGCCAGTTATAATGACAAGCCGGTTATGTTGACAAGCCGGTTATAATGACAAGCCGGTTATAATGACAAGCCGGTTATGTTGACAAGCCGGTTATAAAGACAGGCCAGTTATAATGACAAGCCGGTTATAATGACGAGCCGGTCTTTCGTTCTGTTAAGTAGTTAACGATTTTAACAAGTTAAAAAGTAGTTAAATTCTTATGAGCTCGTTACGATGTCTACAACATTAAACATGACGACGTCACTGCAAGTTTTTTTCTACCACGTGCATTTATGACCCCAATATGGTTTCTTATACATCCCGAAAACCTCAACACGAACCTGTAGAAAACAATATCTAGAAGATACCTTATATTTCAGGTCGTGACACGGTCATCGTCCGACGGTAGAAAGTTTTAGATATATCTGGATGTGATGTGGTGTCTGATTAAGCGAACATCTGAACCACATGGAAGGGAAGCAGGTCTGTTAGCAGCAATCGCAAATCAGGCCTACAGCAAAATTATGTCACACCGAAAACATCATTCAAAGAAATCATAAAATAAAGCAAAATCGTTCATTGACTTAATGTCGTAACGCAAAATCGTTCATTAGATTTGTGTCATAACGCAAAATCGTTCATTAGATTTGTGTCATAACGCAAAATAGTTCACTCACTTTATGTCGTAACGGTAAATCGTTCGTTGAATTGATGTCATAACGCAAAATCGTTCATTAAATTTATGTCATAACGCAAAATCGTTCATTGAATTGATGTCATAACGCAAAATTGTTCATTGACTTTATGTCGTAACGCAAAATCGTTCCAAACATGTAGCGAATTCCAGCGGAGAGTAGAAAAACTAAGGCAGACAATGTAGTCCAAATAATGTCATAAATGTCATAACGTCATGCAGCAGAATCCTTTCATACAACGAAATCCAGTCACGTTTTCACTTGTGGTTATATTGGTAAATATATGTTTGTGTATGTGTTTGATCAAGTATACCGTTTCGTGATTTTAATGGAGATTTTTAAAAAGTTGATTTCTGGTGGGTTTCATAAAAGCGTGATTTTTTCGTGATGGCTGACTATTGTATTTATACACGACTTCGTTATTCTAGATTCCATGAAGATGATCTCGGCGATCGATAATTAATCGGCATTGTCATTAATATCTGGAAGGCGCCTTATGCCAGTGTCTCGTATCCATTTTGATGAAGTCCTTTACATACGGTCTCTTGCTCATTTTGTAGACTGTTATACGGTTGTCGGGCTATGTCAGAAAAAAAAGACCAAACCGTATAAAAATATTATTATCTACTAAGTACAGAAAAACGCCAGAAGGAACATCCCTTTCTTCAATCTCTTTGATATTGAAATTGGCAGTATTGATCAGACCGAGGTATATATGGACAGCATGTGGAGTTGTCACCGCATCTCGGATCAGAAAAAAATACTATATAGAATACAGCTCTGTGTCACCGCATCTTGGATCAGAAAAATATACCTTATAGAATACAGCGCTGTGTCACCGCATCTTGGATCAGAAAAATATACCTTATAGAATACAGCGCTGTGTCACCGCATCTTGGATCAGAAAAATATACCTTATAGAATACAGCGCTGTGTCACCGCATCTCGGATCAGAAAAAAATACTATATAGAATACAGCGCTGTGTCACCGCATCTTGGATCAGAAAAATATACTTTATAGAATACAGCGCTGTGTTACCGTGTCTTAGATAAGATAAAATAAATAGAATATACATTATAGAATACAGCGCTATGTCACTGTGTGTTAGATAAGACAAAATATACATTATAGAATAAAGAACTTTGATACCATGTCTTATATAAGATAAAACTATACATTATAGAATATGGCAATGTGTTATCGTGTCTTATACCAAAGGAAACCGGGACGTAGGGGTGAGGAATATGGGTGATTTCACTTCCGGTATGCAATAATCAAGATTTCGATCAAGATGGCGTCTCCGATTATTCAACTTCCGTCAGATTATATAACGCTCCCTCTGTAAGGAGATAACGCCCAGTTATTAAAATACTGCTAGATGTAGCCTAGTGTAGATCTTAGAGGTTAAGTCGAATGAAGACTGTATGTCTTCTTAGTGACGGCGTCGGTGACGTGTTTACAACGACGTGATCGCTACGAATCTGAGAAATCAAGATGTTCGGTTATCCAATGTACAATAAAGATGTTAAATAAAAGAATACTTTAGATAGGATACAAATTAATCGTAGACCGTATCTCGGAAGATGAGACAACATGTTATCGCCAAAGGGTATTTCTATGATTTAAAGAGAACCTTGCCAGACTCTCGTTGTAGCAAAAAGCAAGCGATGACCGAAAAAAATGTACACCTATGCCGTCGTTGATGACACGTTGAGGATGGCACGCTGGCGTCTGTTCGAGATCTGCCAACACCATCAGGTGCAATACAATTACAACATCGTGCATATCTCTAAGTGAATCCGATTCAGCCATTGTTCAATTAAGTCGTGATAATTAGGGGAAGCGGATATGACAAATAGGTCCCCAGCTCTGACAACTACGATAAGTCAGATATTTACGTCTACAGAGTACAGTAGCCCTATATATATATATATATTTAACATGTAAAATTAATAGGTGATCTGGACGTAACAACTAACACCAAGTTTATGTCTTGGCATCTGCAAACAGTCATATTGCATCAGAGTCCTTTTCAAATCACAAATTTGACATCACGTCGTACTCTAAATATAATGGTCAATTTCGTTTTTACTTTTTTTTTTTTTGCCAATTCATCCTACATTTCTTACTGTTTCACGTTTACAGCCTCCTTCACCGTTTCTGGTATTACTCATTCATCCTTCCCCCTTACACCTGTTTGTCTATGAAGCTGAAGCCAGCTTCAATAAAAGTCATCTTTATTATACTATATCTTAATATGTTGCAATTTTTTATATTGTTCCACCAATCAAGATTTTTTTTATTTCATATTTTAAAGGTGAAAATTTCACAGGAATTTCATAAGAATATATGTATACACATCTGGCACACAATTCTAACGGAAGGCCAAGGATGGAAAACCTACGCTCCTGACGGATTCTACACAGTGGGATTAGCTACGGGGGTTTCGTTTTTTAAATTCCCGCTAAGTGTATCAGTTCAATTCGGTATCAATACAATGTAATGCCGAGCAATCCGGCAACCACTTATCTATAAAGTGAGGAAGCGCTGATGTAATTACAGATAAAACCCGAGTCTGTTAGCCATTGTCGATAAGATCCTCTCGGTAATACCACATCGTGTGTTCCACTTATAAACCTATAAATAAAAAAACAATTTACCGACAGCGAATATTATAAATATTCCTTTTTGAGCAGAACCAAAAGTAGGAGCGAACATGATAATAGAATTTAGTTAATATTTACAGTGATTACATAACGGCATTTTTTAATCAAAAGAACGCCTAGTTCGTTACATTGTATCTTCGGGCAAAGACATGTTCTCTTAAAAACATTTCGGATAATTCACTGAGTTGGAAATTGGATTTCCTAATATGCATTAAATTCTAAATTGGATTATATTTTTGCATTAACAATTACTTAACCGCGACAGTAGAACGATTTGAAAAGGAATACTGCTATAGCTAGCACACTGCATATTTTATCATTTGCTTGAAGGAAATTTTCAAAAAAGTCTAAATGAACTTCGTGAATCGATGAAAGGAAGACTTCCACGGTAATATTACGCCGAGCCAAAATTACTTAGGGGAATGGTGACATTTCTTCGAGCAGAAAATGAGTTCGCCTATTCTTTCAGTACATGTGTATATTAATATATATAATTATAGGTATAGAGTCGAAATTTATTATCATTTTTCTCCCTCTCATCAAATTAATACTTTGTTAACACAGGAATGTACATGAATTGAAATGAATATGCTAGGACTGCGGTCTGGGACATCAGACGTGACACAAGTAATATTATCTGGGACATCAGACGTGACACAAGTAACATCATCTGGGACATCAGACGTGACACAAGTAACATCATCTGGGACATCAGACGTGACACAAGTAACATCATCTGGGACATCAGACGTGACACAAGTAACATCATCTGGGACATCAGACGTGACACAAGTAACATCATCTGGGACATCAGACGTGACACAAGTAACATCATCTGGGACATCAGACGTGACACAAGTAACATCATCTGGGACATAGACTGTATATTATACAAGCAATATTTCTGAGACATTGACTTAAGTTTAAGTGAATGTTAAACATGAACGAGATGTTACAACAATGCCTTTTTGTCCCAACGATTTTGGCAGACAGACAGACAGACAGACAGACAGACAGACAGACAGACAGACAGACAGACAGACAGACAGACAGACAGACAGACAGACACGCAGAATTCAAGATCGACAATAGACATTATTTACTTTGGAGGATGGGTATAAAAGGATTAAACACAGACTACTGACTCTGTGAAACACACTTGTTTTTCACATTATACACAAAGAACAGAATATCACCGAGGCACACTTTTATATTGTATTATAATTAATGTAGGTACTAATAATGAGCTCGGCACTTGGTCACCAAAGCCTAGACAACCGAGACTTATATCAAATTCGAACTAGTTATTTTACCTTCTGTGTGATGCAAGCCAAGGATTTAAAGTCTAGTCAAGGACACCAATACTGTTAAACAATTTGAAATGCAACACCACATCGTTTCTTTAACACCCATTTAAAGAGTCGTTCACCAACTCTCAGACTAGGAGAGTAATGTTGGTTTCTAGGGCTGTGTATGAGAACTCAATGAATTTGTTTTCTTCAGAACATTTAAAAAAAACTTAAACCTTTTATAACTGTGTGTGCGCATGTGCATAGCTAAAAATGTAGGCACAAACATCTCCGGCATCTATTTGAAGGAAAAAAGGGCATCACTGACGACAAGTTCGACAACATCTTGGGGCTGAGAGTAGAAAACGAGCCTTAGTTTCGTACTTATTGCTGCGCTTCCTTGTGTTATTGATCGACAATTGCATTCCCCCGCATTATCAAGTACTGTATCAATTAACACCTAAACACACAGGTGTCGTAGGTAAAACATTTCTAACATAGATTTATAGGTAATGTCACTCTGTTGAGCACACGTAAACGATTCCAGTCTGTAACTGATGTGCTTGTCTTTATGTTGGGGTTATTTACTGTAAAGTTGGGAGATGTAAAACCTGACTACGGCGGTGTTGATTGTGCAGTGTTCGACATTTCACCATGCCATATATTAAATAATAAGACAGGCATGTTACATATCAGTACACGTAGATGCCAGACGCTTGTATGGAAAGAAAGGGGAGACATCCTGAATAAGTATACCTGTGCCTATCTGTTACTGAATTTATAGATGTTAATTTAGTGACAATATAGCAATGGGGCGTGGAGTGGGGGCAAGGGTGGGGGTGGGGGTGGGGGGGGGGGAGAGGAGGGGTTGGGTTGGGTTGGCATGAACGAATAGGTACGAGAAAAATCAATAATATTAAGAATTTTCTTACCAATTCCATGGATCATTTTCAAGTTTGAACAGTAGTGAAGATTCAACCATTGCGTTGTTCTCCCCTTTTCATTACTATACAAAATTTTGGAATTGCCTGGTAATCTTTATTTAATTCATACGTTTGACGATTCCCGTTATGTTTTCACTCTTTTGAAGCCGCCCGAAGTTGATTAACAATTAGTTGTTAACTTCACCTTCCAACCTAACGTTGATTTGGAGTGTATCAGAGGCAGCAAGCTGCTTTTGTTCTAATCGGTCGTACTTCGCGGACAAAACGTGCGGCACTCTGTCTTGAAAAATTGAGATACGGGTGAAGTATTCACAAGCTGTCCTGTACTGTGACAATTGTGGAGGTAATTTGCGACAAACCAAACAGTTGATTTTATAAAACCATCATATAGTCTCCGTATGCATGTCTAGGATCGGGAATAGATTCGAGTGACCTCGGGAATGATGCACATCAACAGCAGTGACCGGTGACCTCGCGAATTATACATAAAAACAATATAGTGCACATGTTGTCATCGTTAGACCTTAGAGGACTGCATCCTGACTTCCGGTGATAGATTATATTTCCTGAAGTAAAAATTCGTGTAAAGAGAATGAATAATGAGTCTACATCAGGGCTAGAATAAGCAATTGCTCGCTCTCTAGGTGGAACCTCTACTATTGGTCTGATAGGGAGTTCCCACTTACCAAGAATAGCAATGTAATGTATACTTTGTACTTTGTAGAAGGAAATCTGTCAATGATCAACATCAACGTACGTGATTGTAAATAGAAATCCGACTTCTAGAGACAGTCCAAACACTTTAGGAAAAACAGGGCGGCCAACGTGATACGAACTAATTTTCTTTTTCTGACTTGTAAGACTGTAAGCTGGTTCATTTACGAAAACTAAATGTGGAGTAGTTATGCTCAAATATGACGCAACTACAGTCTCCGGGAATATATTTTCGAAGTGATGATATCCATCTAGTTAGTTCTGTTAGTATGGTCGTTAAGACGGAAGTAAAGGACTTCCTTTTGTCTCTTCAGCATGTTACCTTTGACACGGAAGTAACGAATGTCCCTCCAGGTTGCCCTTTCAGCTTGTCTTTTCAGTTTGACGTCGTGAAGTCAGAGGTCAAGGACCTCTCCGATAGGAGGACTTGTAATGCAGGTTTAAAGGACTCCTCCAACATGACAGCGGAAGAAAATGGAATTCCTTTTTGCTTGCAAGACGGAAGTAAATTGCGTCCGCAAAGCAGTGTAGATGGTTGTAAAAAGCAAAGTATATATCTAATTAAACATATCTTCATATATCCTTATACAAAGGTATAAACATATTGAGTCCATGCCGTTCGAGATTAGAGCGTGATCTAGATATCTCGCCCGGTAGTTTATGTACGATGTTACCATAAAGTCTGCTAGGAAAATTAAATAGCTTGTTTATAGAGTTTCATTACATATATGGATTTCAGGACTGATGAGAACCAAACACATTTTAACTAAGAACAGTCAGACTTGACTCCGAGGTCTTTTTATCCAATGATCAAGTTTCTGGTAGGAATTTTCGTGAAACGATAGCTAATTTGATTTTCAAACCTTGTGATATTGATCAAATCTTATTTGCGAATGAAGACAAAATGTTATTTTCACAATCATGAATGAATACGAAATTCATTTAATTGTCGTGATAAGACGAGAAAAAAAGGAAGCAATTATGATGTCTTAATTCGCAGATAAGATTCCAGTTTTTAGAACGAAGATCATGCGATATGTTGATTGTAAAGCACGCGTATACCGCGCTATCGGAGGTGTCATCAAGAAAGTGACTAATACAGGAGCCAGTAGCGGTCTTCAGTATCCTACTCGACATCTACACTAACTCAGGTTCAACCCCATCTGCTACCTTAAGTGGGGGTAGGGTACCTGGTCACGCATCAGATAGGTCAAGGAAGGAGACTTATCACCGGTAGGAGCTATAAATCTGTCACACATCACTTGAGCAGTGTTTTTGCTTCATTTGATCAGTGACGATCAATAATTATTTCATTCGCGATGTTTATTTTTATCGACAATATCGGGTACGCACCATCTGCCAGAATCACCGTTCTTTAATCATGTATAATCTAAGCTGAACTATTTGTCACTTGAAAACTAAGATTATGACAAGAGCGTTTTGAACTATTGAACCAACTTTTCCAGACAACTGTAGAAGAACAGTATCAGAACAGCAGATTAATAAGTTCGACGTCATTATTACACATTAACCTTTAATGAAGTATTAATTTATTTTACTACTGCCTAAGGACAAGATTTTCCTCGGATAAATTTGCACCCATCTTTCAAAGTGGTGATTGATTGTTTCCTTTCGGTGTTGATGAGAAACCACAACTAAATAATATATATAAACTTTATTTAGTTTACACCAATTGTGAAACAAGTTATGTCAACTTACACTAATCACTCTTGGTGGCCCGGATGTAAGCGCGCGAGGGGTCTTATTGTGGGAGGAAACGGGAGTACCCGGGGAAAACCCACATGGTGACCCCTTCCCTTTTCACGAATCGAACCCCGGTCGGCTAGGTGAAAGGCGAGTGCGTTACCATTGCGCCACCCACCACAACTTAAGCTTGTGATGATACAGCACGATGTATTGACGGTATTTGTACAGACTATTTATCTCACACAAATAATTTTTATTCTGACTTTAAACCTTGCCAACAGTCCTTTCCGTCAGTACATTTAGGAGTTAAGCACGTGATTATGGTATCCCGATTATTTTTAAGTGTGTGTTTTAATTGGTTCTGTATAATCATGGTATATCAGCTGATTTTCAGTGATTATACAGGGAGGATGATACACTCTGTTTTAGTACACAATGAGTTATATGTACCGGAATGGTCTATTTTCTCTGTTTTCCGGGAAGAAATGTCATATTGCACGGTTCCTTGTCACGTGGCCGTACCGAACAACCTTTTTGTTAGCAATTTTATAATAGGGAAATAGAGTGAAGATATAACTTTTCCAATAATGATATATTTTTCCAATGATGATATAATTTTCCAATGATGATATCATTATCCAATGATGACATAATTTTTCCAGTGATGATATAATTTTCCAATTATGATATATTTTTCCAATGATGATATTTTTTCCAATGATGATATCATTATCCAATGATGACATAATTTTTCCAGTGATGATATAATTTTCCAATTATGATATATTTTTCCAATGATGATATCATTATCCAATGATGACATAATTTTTCCAGTGATGATATAATTTTCCAATTATGATATAATTTTCCAATGATGATATCATTATCCAATGATGACATAATTTTTCCAGTGATGATATAATTTTCCAATTATGATATATTTTTCCAATGATGATATCATTATCCAATGATGATATAATTTTCCAGTGATGATATAACTTTTCCAATGATGATATAATTTTCCAGTGATGATATAAAGTTTGTACTTTTAACCAATCTGAGCGATGTTTTCTGGTCACCGGATTAGAATACGTCTTCCCTGATACCTTGTCCGCGTACATTTGGAGCCTCTCTAAAATGGTATTTAAGACACCGTTTTGGGCGATTCTAACCAGAAAATAGCACAGAATAACTGACTGATTTTATGTTTGGATCGATATTTTCTGTGTGTTTTCCTTTTAACACCCAATAAAAAATTTAACTGTTTCTCCTTAAATGTATATCACTCGTATGACAGAATATATCTTGATTTCACCCGTATAACAGTGTATGTAGTATTGGATGGTCGGGTGGACGTGTGGCGCAGTGGTAACGCTTTCGCCTTTCACCTAGACGTCCGGAGTTCGATTCCCAAAAAAGGAGTTACATGCCGATCACATGGGTTTTCCCAAGATACTCCGGTTTCTTCCCACAAAAAGACCTCTCGCACGCTTCCATCCGGACTAGCGAGAGTGATTAATTTAAGTTGGAAAAACTTGTTTCGCAATTGTTGTAAAATAAATAATGTTTATTTATTTATATTTAGTAAGACAACATACATATATTTTTCACTCGTGCTTCCGAGGTAAATATTTTTGTGTTATTTGGGAAGATTCGAAGCATTTCAAAATCAGGATATTATTATAAATCAGATATCATAATAGACACACATATTAGAATCAAACAGTGTTGGCTTGATATTTTCAAACCATATGGTCTCAAATCTCAAACAGAAGTTTGTGTGGATTTTTTCCCGCAATATTATTTTGTAATAAAACAGACTTTTAATACCTTCTCGTGGTAAAAAAAAGTCAATAACATTTGTCCCTCGATGCACTTCGGGGCAAACAGTTTTGATTACAACATGTGAAGGCGCGAACTCTGATGGTAGGCTGTTCCAAATGTTCAGACGCGTTTTGTTTAAAGAGTGTGTGTTGATGACCCAGTGTGGCAGTCAGTGTTAGTCTTGTCTTGCGCTGAAAATGTCGTAACTTCGAGATTATTTTTCCTGTCCTGATTTTGAAAAAAAAACTCTTGTCATTTCACACCCGTTGTAGACCTACACGCAACAATGTTAGTCTGGAATCTAAAGGAGCCGAGGTCTCTCTGGTCAGACATGTTACTCCTGTCACGTGTTAAATCAGTGGCTCCTCATTGGACGCTATCCACGGCTTCAACATGATATGTAAGATGTTAGCTCTACTCCTGGTTTCAATTCTCAAAATGAGGACTTAACCTTTGTGTAAAACTTTACAGTCCATATGTTCCGTCGTTCTCCTGATTATCCTCACTTTTGGACTTACTTTGTTGTGAGATATAAACATCAAATGACCCCACTGTTTTCTTGGTTTGTAAAGGGAGGTTTCATTCCATTCCAAATTGTTATCTAATTCCATCCATGGTGCTAGTTCTCATGGCACGACATTTGTCCGAGTGGAAACGCAGTAGTGTATCACGTGATCACTGCGCGTCAAATACATATCTTTACATTATCCAGTTTCTCCTTACAATCCAATAGTGACACAGTTCTTAATGAAGCGGACATATTTGGACAAATGACTGGAATTCCTTGATATTAGTTAAACTTAGTCAATGTTTGCCACAAATCGACAGATTCTGTGTACACGCATTGTATAAGCTAGGTGAAAATGGCCTGTGTATTCAGTTGTCAGTAACGTTGGTATCATGAAACTTTCTCGTTGCATTAATTAATGAATGTAAATAAAAACATGATTTTGACATTCATTTTTAACAATTATAAGAAGCCAACCGTACCAGGATGAAATCGACAAATACTCGTTATTCCAACCAACACCTTAGCAACACAAAATCGATCGAATACATTTAAAAGGGATTTGCTCCAACCATTTTACACGTCTACAAGGCATGGTAAAAACATTTCATCGCCGAAAAAATAATATTTCTCTAAAAATAACGAAATATAAACATATTTAAGTGTATTTTTCTTGGCT
Organism: Ylistrum balloti; assembly: GCF_031769215.1. Lineage (NCBI taxonomy): Eukaryota > Metazoa > Mollusca > Bivalvia > Pectinida > Pectinidae > Ylistrum > Ylistrum balloti. Next base: position 87,136 of record NW_026782463.1, on the reverse strand, counting down.
GAATGTTTTTTTTATTTCATCTTCTCAAAAGGGGCAATGCTGCTACATTTGAACGAATTAAAGCTACTGGGTAATGTTTTTTTCTCGTAAATTCCGAAAATAAACAACCATCTTATCGATATCATTGTAGAATGTGTAACAATTTTTGTTGAAAGAACGCAACAATATCGCATGAGAGATAAGTAACGCATCAGAGAAAGAGAACGAAGCGATTTCAAATGAGAGATAACGTAAGTGCGGTGTGAGAGAATGTAAGAGTGTTGTGTGAGAGAACGTAATAGTGTTGTGTGAGAGAACGTAAGAGTGTTGTGTGAGAGAATGTAAGACTGTTGTGTGAGAGAACGTAAGTGTGTCGTGTGAGAGAACGTAAGAGTGTCGTGTGAGAGAATGTCAGTGTTGTATGAGAGAACGTAAGAGTGTCGTGTGAGAGAACGTAAGAGTGTTAGAGAACGTAAGAGTGTCGTGTGAGAGAACGTTAGTGTGTTGTGTGAGAGAACGTAAGAGTGTTGTGTGAGAGAATGTAAGAGTGTCGTGTGAGAGAACGAAAGAGTGTTATGTGAGAGAACGTAAGAGTGTTATGTGAGAGAACGTAAGTGTGTCGTGTGAGAGAACGTAGGAGTGTTGTGTGAGAGAATGTAAATGTGTCGTGTGAAAGAACGTAAGTGTGTCGTGTGAGAGAACGTAAGAGTGTCGTGTGAGAGAACGTAAGAGTGTTGTATGAGAGAACGTAAGAGTGTCGTGTGAGAGAACGTTAGAGTGTTATGTGAGAGAACGTAAGTGTGTCGTGTGAGAGAAAGTAAGAGTGTCGTGTGAGAAAACGTAAGAGTGTTGTGTGAGAGAACGTAAGAGTGTTGTATGAGAGAACGTAAGAGTGTCGTGTGAGAGAATGTAAGAGTGTCGTGTGAGAGAATGTAAGAGTGAAATGTGGGAGAATCTGCACACACGTCCAATTACCACAGGGATTGAACCTCAAACACACGTCCCATTACGACAGGAATCGAACCTTCAGTTCTGGTGCATTGCCATAGGCGGACACCGTACGCAGGTTAAACAAACGGCAAGCTGTGAAAATATTAGGTTTGAATTCTAAATCAATCAATTTCGTCAGCAGCAACTCATAACAGAATCAGTTTCTAACGCTGTTTCCGGTGTTTTGATTGGCTGATAAGAAGGCTTCAATCTAGATTATTTCTTAACCTTAATCATGTTTCAGTTGTTGTATCATTGGCGCGATCGTATGCTTCAGATCAATAATGATATTTTTCGCACTATACTTAAGAATTTTACATCAGAAGTGAGTATACAAAGAATTAAACAAATAGGTTATTTACACTTTTTCAATAATTATCATTGAATGTTTGTAAAGTTTGAACGCATCTTAGATTCTTTTCCGCATCCCTGACATAAGGTACCCGTGACACCTGATATAATTTACCAGTGACACCTGACATAATGTACCCGTGACACCCGACATAAGGTACCCGTGACACCTGACATAATGTACCCTAGGCACCTTACATAAGGTACCCGTGACACCTGACATAATTTACCAGTGACACCTGACATAAGGTACCCGTGACACCTGACATAATGTACTCGTGGCACTTGACATAAGGTACCCGTGACACCTGACATAATGTACTCGTGACACCCGACATAATGTACTCGTGACACCTGACATAAGGTACCCGTGACACCTGACATAATGTACTCGTGACACCTGACATAAGGTACCCGTGACACCTGACATAATGTACTCGTGACACCTGACATAAGGTACCCGTGACACCTGACATAAGGTACTCGTGACACCTGACATAATGTACTCGTGGCACCTGACATAAGGTACCCGTGACACCTGACATAAGGTACCCGTGACACCTGACATAAGGTGCTCGTGACACCTGACATAATGTACCCTAGGCACCTTACATAAGGTATCCGTGACACCTGACATAAGGTACCCTTGACACTTGACATAAGGTACCCGTGACACCTGACATAATGAACCTGTGACAGGTATAAGTAAGTGAGTGTATATGTAGAAACCTGTTATGTATGAATATTTTATAAATAAGTACCAGATATTTTTAACTTTCTATCCGAATGAGACATGAACATGAACATAACGATTTATTAACAGAGACCGACAATACATAAGCGAACGGCGATACACACTCGAGTAGACGAAGATAAAACTGGCACAAGATAGATCTCCCAATCCACAATAGGCCTGCTGAAAGGTTTGCTATTAATTGAATATCGTAAAACGGTTCTTAAAATACTCTCTAAATAAAATTAACTAGGGAGAAATACACAACATTATGAGACGAGGAAGATAAAGCAGAGACGTACATGTGTTACATGTATCTATGATAAACGATTTTAGGATGATTTTTTCTAGTGATCGATCTTTTCCCAATAGGTCAACATAAAGCAGCTACTAGCAAGATGACGCTGCTTTTAAAGGTTGATAGACGAGACATGTCTACCATCGGCGACTGACGAAAATTTATCTCCTTGTAACGGATTTTACAAATATCAACATGAAACTTGATACATTGATGTATAAGCATCATATCAAAAGAGATGTCGCTAATTTCTTTGAGTATTTTTGACAACAGTGTCTCACGACGCTTCACGGAAATACACGCTGTATACTTGTGCTGCCGGCGATCGTAGAAAATTTGATTCTCCATAACTCAACTAACTTTACATGATATTGCTGTCTACATGGATTATTTTAAATGCTTTTTTCTGTTAAGTCTTTTAACAATCACTGTCGTTAAATGTCATTTGTTGACGATTTAACCGCTAAAAACAAATATGGCTGATCCCTTAGTCCATCGCATTTCGTCATATCGTCTCGTCTCGGAGAATTAACTTCAAACCAGAGCAATATTAGTTCAAGATTGATGCGAATCTTAATCAGAATATTATAAGGATATCAAGTCTGTTAGTTTAGATAGGTTTTTGGTATACTTGCTTGTGTCATATCTAATATACGCATGCAACTGGTGGCATTATTTTTCTAGCAAACGACCGCCGCTAGGTAGCGTGGTAAATTCATCGGAATATTTCGACCAATCAGAAAGCTAGGATTGGTGCGACATGAAGTCCAGAGGCCGTGATAATAGATTGAAACCGTAACTATTTTAAACTTGTCACACGTAAACATAACAATATCATGTGAGGAGAACGAATTCAGATGCGATGTTTGATTTTTTAAAAATAGTCTCATATCAAAATATCTTTGGGAAGTAGAGGGGAGGAGGGGGGGGGAGGGAGTAATTTAAAAGCAAATTCTGCAATAATCAAGAATGATCATTTGGATAGAAATACTGTAATTATGAAGCTCTACATCCATCAGGTCTGTGTTTAAAGAGAAGTATCGATGTTTATGACTAGGCATTACCTTTGATGTACGGCACGGCTGGATTAGAACCAGCAACCTTGCGTGATCTGCTACTATATCCACTTTGGACCCTTTAGATACTAGTGTTTCAGCAAAGCAATATATTCTACATATCTGACGAAGCATGTGATATACTTCATGTCAGTATCTCTATTTTAATTACTAGTATTGCGCTGTCTTTTTCACATCTCCGTGTATCGGAGATAAATAATCGTCTGGGATGTGTTAGAAGTTAAACTATCAGCTTCATCAACAAAAAGGACGTATGACCGGTATCTGATCCGCACACACCAACGGCAGAAACAAGGGGAGATAATCTATATTTATCTTTCGATGCACTCTAATAAATGATGTTGACACTGTAGAGTTAAGTAACCGCGCCAAGAACTGGAGTACTGAAAGTACTGACGACAGACACTTTTTTGAAGTGATTAATTTTGCAACAGCTACACAAGCGAATAACACCTTTTATTACAAATTTAGAGATCGATTTATTTATTAATTTAAATAAAACTCTTCCTTATTTAATCAAAACCGTGTACCTACGAAATATTATGCATATGTAATATTTACAATATATGTGATTTCGAATTTATGTTCATACCCAATATAACTCTATCTTTTTTCCTCCGAAGTTTATTTTCTGCTTGTTAATATTTTTACCGACCCATCAAAAGTTAAACGAAAAACTGAAATATTGAAACGGACTATAGTGACTTTTATTGGAAGTGCTTATCTTATTAAAGATCTCATATTCTGGAAGTAAATATAATATTTAAAATAATGAATAATGATAACTCCCTGAAATAATATGATGAAAAAATACTGTATAGGTCCACAAGTCACCGATATTCATTATCCGCATCATATTCAAAACATGTATTAGCGGAGTTCTTGAATGTTTAATAATCTCACATTGTGTGTAAAACTCAGAAGAAAGGCGATCCAGCTTGTAGCGCCAAGTCTATCATAGCTTTACTTGGGAGAAAGTGTATACGTGTGACCTAACTAAACTGTATTCCAAACATTTATATGATGTTCCATATGACGCTGTAATGATGGACTGTATGCTTTCCTACGTAAAGTATCTATTTTGTAATGAATGTTATGATCAGGACAAGGCAGAATCGAAAGGGTATCAATAAATGAAAACAACGGAGCTGGGTATGAATATACCTTAGCAAGCTATTTCTAATTAACTGATTGAAAAATTCAGTCATTCTGATAAACATAAAATAATTACAAATACAAATTTGAAATGTTATCCCTGTGATGATCGCCATCTTAAAAACTGTTCCGATTGATCGTCAGGTACAGTTCACGCTGCCTCGATTCAAATGTATTAGAAGCTGGACTCAGCTGACCAGAGGAATCAGAAAGTGAATTTTAGACAGTGACTTAAGATCTTAACATTTTGGTCACTATTTGTATATATTAATATTTACAGTTTCTTTTTATCATATAATCTTTAACATCTGTAATGCATGGGCGTTATACATCGAAACAATCCTATTTGTCGGTCCGTTATTCATGGCACAGTTCGATCGCGGTAAAGCAAATCGTTTATACCTTACAAAGCCTTTTCTATTCAATAAAACTACATTGACCACGAAATTGTTCTCTGTCATCCTGTAATAGATATTCAGACTAAATTTTAACGGTCTGTCTACAAGGCCAGCGAGGTCGCATATTACCAGTTAATGGATATACTGAGTGTGCGTGCGCACCATTGGCTTCCGGTAATTTGGTTAATTTGAACGACAATTGAGCGTAGTTGACGACAAATTGGGCTTAATGTCATTCAGTGCGGCGTAAGCTTGTAATTCGTCGTCTTAGGAACACTTGTCGGTGACGGATTTGGATGTGGGTTTAGCGGATGATCCTCGCTTGGCGACAGATGATACAACATTTATGATAGTGTCTTCGTGGAGTTATCTACATGTGTATGGAACGGTCCAGCACTCACGTCTGGAAGACCTATACAGCTTCGACATAAAGAGATTTTCTTCGTTATGTGTAAAAGTTTAATTTCTGACCGCATTATACGCTAAATACTGACACAACATTTCATCGTTTGTTCCTGTTTGGTTCTTAAACTTCTACGACAACGCGTATTAATTATCTAACCTTACATACCCAGGTAGACAACTTTACTGTGTTGTCATAAAGAAATCACGTGACTTATCTTATTTTCTTCATTCCTCGAAGTTTACCAGGTGAAACGCTGTTGTCCACAATATCGTCATTTAATTCATTTTGTGCAGTATCCATAACGCCTTAATTTAACTATAAAACCGTTTGTCTTTCGTATATGTGTTTAATATGATTTCAGAACTCATAGATTTTCGTACATGTCACAATTCCAAAATTGTTTTTTTGAAGCACAAAAATTGGTTAAATACAAGATGACACGTACAATACGGAATGATGACAAGAATTGCAAATTGAAAAGACTATGTATGGTACTAGAGACGGACGGCAGAGATGAGAGTTCTGGTAGAAAAAAATTAATTGAAAGGAAAAAAGTGTCGTAAGCAACACGTAAAACAGATTGACAGGTAGACATTCAAGATAGACGACCAGCCATTGACAGAAAATACAAATAGATGGCACTTTGTTGGCTGTAATGGGCTGTGATGTATTCGAAAACTTAAACATCATTCTTAGGTGAGAGAAGGTCGATAAGTGGTCATTCCTATACTAGAGATGACCGATAGGTGGTCATTCCTATACTAGAGATGACTGATAGGTGGTCATTCCTAGGCGAGAGATGACCCATAGGTGGTCATTCCTATACTAGAGATGACTGATAGGTGGTCATTCCTAGGCGAGAGATGACCCATAGGTGGTCATTCCTATACTAGAGATGACTGTTAGGTGGTCAGTCCTATACTAGAGATGACTGATAGGTGGTCAGTCCTAGGCGAGAGATGACTGATAGGTGGTCATTCCTATACTAGAGATGACTGATAGGTGGTCATTCCTAGGCGAGAGATGACCCATAGGTGGTCATTCCTATACTAGAAATGACCGATAGGTGGTCATTCCTATACTAGAGATGACTGATAGGTGGTCATTCCTAGGCGAGAGATGACCCATAGGTGGTCATTCCTATACTAGAGATGACTGTTAGGTGGTCAGTCCTATACTAGAGATGACCCATAGGTGGTCATTCCTATACTAGAGATGACCGATAGGTGGTCATTCCTATACTAGAGATGACCGATAGGTGGTCATTCCTATACTAGAGATGACTGATAGGTGGTCATTCCTAGGCGAGAGATGACCCATAGGTGGTCATTCCTATACTAGAGATGACTGTTAGGTGGTCATTCCTAGGCGAGAGATGACCCATAGGTGGTCATTCCTATACAAGAGATGATTGATAGGTGGTCAGTCCTATACTAGAGATGACTGATCGGTGGTCATTCCTAGACTAGAGATGACCGATAGGTGGTCATTCCTATACTAGAGATGACCGATAGGTGGACAATCTTAGACTAGAGATGACCGATAGGTGGTCATTCCTAGACCAGAGATGACTGATAGGTGGTCAGTCCTAGACCAGAGATGACCGATAGGTGGTCATTCCTAGACCAGAGATGACTGATAGGTGGTCATTCCTATACTAGAGATGACTGATCGGTGGTCATTCCTAGACTAGAAATGACCGATAGGTGGTCACTTCTATACTAGAGATGACTGATAGGTGGTCATTCCTATACTAGAGATGACTGATAGGTGGACATTCCTAGACCAGAAATGACAGATAGGTGGACATTCCTAGACTAGAGATGACCGATAGGTGGTCAATCCTATACTAGAGATGACTGATAGGTGGTCGTTCCTAGACCAGAGATGACTGTTAGGTGGTCAGTCCTAGAATAGAGATGACCGATAGGTGGTCACTTCTATACTAGAGATGACCGTTAGGTGGTCATTCCTAGACCAGAAATGACCGATAGGTGGACATTCCTAGACTAGAGATGACCGATCGGTGGTCAATCCTATACTAGAGATGACTGATAGGTGGTCGTTCCTAGACCAGAGATGACTGCTAGGTGGTCAGTCCTAGAATAGAGATGACCGATAGGTGGTCACTTCTATACTAGAGATGACCGTTAGGTGGTCATTCCTAGACCAGAGATGACCGATAGGTGGTCATTCCTAGACCAGAGATGACTGATAGGTGGTCAGTCCTAGACTAGAGATGACTGATAGGTGGTAATTCCTAGGCTAAAGATGACCGATAGGTTGTCAGTCCTATACTAGAGATGACTGATAGGTGGTCAGTCCTAGACTAGAGATGACCGATAGGTGGTCATTCCTAGACCAGAGATGACTGATAGGTGGTCATTCCTAGACCAGAGATGAATGATAGATGGTCATTCCTAGACCAGAGATGACCGATAGGTGGTCATTCCTAGACCAGAGATGACCCATAGGTGGTCATTTCTATACTAGAGATGACTGATAGGTGGACATTCCTAGACTAGAGATGACCGATAGGTGGTCAGTCCTAGACTAGAAATGACTGATAGGTGGTCATTCCTAGACCAGAGATGACCGATAGGTGGTCATTCCTAGACCAGAGATGAATGATAGGTGGTCATTCCTAGACTAGAGATGACTGATAGGTGGTCATTCCTAGGCTAAAGATGACCGATAGGTTGTCAGTCCTATACTAGAGATGACTGATAGGTGATTGCCCTAGGCTCTCTTGGTTGTATGCTTCTCTCAGTGTTTGGAAATCGCAGTAATAATTTACCCGTTTTACTTGAAATCAAGATTTTACCTAAACAGTATATTCCTTAGAGTCTGTCATGTTTGTATGGAACATGTTGATAAAACCTCTGATATGGTGACTCACCGATAACTATTTCGATAATACAAAATCATTATCAGAAACAATTAAGAGAAAAAAAATCAAAAGAAAATGTTGTTAGCAAAAGAGCGTGCTTCGTTGAGTAAGTCTTCTTACAATGACAATGTACAAGCTTAATGTCCATCCAAAGGCACTGTTCCCGTTACGAGACGTGTTTTATTCTGAGAATAATCCTCCGTAATCATTCAGTAATTCGACAAGTCAGAAATACATCAAACACATTCTGCTGTCCTTCAACATGTTCAAAGAATCTAAACAAGGAAAAGGCGGGTATTTATTAACAGACGCATCAGAATGGCTTTGGAATGCTCGCGAGGATTGCACGCGGCCGAACAGTACTATACTTAGGTCGAACGTTAGGGCTCCTTATAAGCGACAAGACTACCCCACAAAGCCACTTAAACACTGCAGACAAAAATGTGACAAAAAGCAATGAAATTCGAGATACGCAATAAAGCGTCAAATGCGCAGGAAACGTGAAACAAAAAAATCTAACCCGAATGTTCGCCGACAATGATGAAATGGAGAGACACGCTCATTTTCTGCAATATCATTACACTGTTTTTTTTTTAAATATTGAAACCAATTTTACACACTACAGAGTCTGCCAATCGGAAAGATCGCAGGCCTGTTCAGTGTGTTGTGGGAGGGAGGGGGGAGGGGGGAGGGGGGAATCTTTGATTGTATTCAAGAGATGTGACTCGGAAAAAAGTATGGAGATCTCTCAACCGTATCCAGTAATGAAGACGTTTATACATTATTAATTTCTTAATCAAGGTTAACGAACACCAAGCATTATATAGCTGGTAAATACACAACGATGCTTGTTAAAAAACCCCACACATTTTGTTACAATTTTGCCAGTGAGGAATATATCATTTTGATACACCTCAGTCATCACTGTAATGATGAAATAAAAAAAAAATCTTTACATCATCACTAGCGATGTTATCCTTTTTCCGATGTTGATATGACTTTTGTAGTATTTAACAACCAGAGAAATACATCGAAATTCGCTGAAATTCTTCCTGTTCGGCTGACGACATCAGTTTTTCAAAAATGTCAGTGTAATTGCTGGTGTTCCCTTATTTAGTGTATAAAAACAGTTGAGAGAGCGACTCATACCAGATACCAGTACGACTAGCTAAAAGATACATAAAGCAGTCTATTCAACATGGCGTCGTCTTGTTGTCAAGCATTAGATTAAACTATCTGACTTCAAAGCACGCGTTAACACATATACATCTAAAACCTTTTTGAACAACACTTTATTCTAAGTCTGGACCATTTTTACCCTGTTACTTCTTTGAAAATGTAATAAAGACTTAGTGATTTCTCGTTGAAAATCACGTGTTTTTCACCCATATGGCAGAATGTTTCTTTATTCTCCCGTCCTTCGCAATTTAAGTAGTCTGCCATACTCGTGAAATATGTCAGATATTTAATAGGGAACCATGTACTATCTTCTTTATATTTACGTATGATTTCTACAGATTTTCATAAAACATCATAAAAATCGTTTAAGATTGTTTAAAAAGCAGAGAGTTCATCTGAACAGCAATAGTATACCGGAAGCATTAGGTGGCGCCATTTTGGCGTCATTGGCGACGCGAACGGCAACAAAATATATCCAAGAGCAAATTATCAAATTTATGATTTGATTTTCTTACTGAAAAAAAATATATATGTCATGCAACATCACGTACATACAGTGCAAGTCTAATCACCATAAATCTTTATTGATAAATACAAACATTGATAGTGGCTAGTTTTAGCCACGCAAGTTTCTTTTTCAAAAATGCTCTACTTTACATGTAACCTGACGCGTCTGACATTCTAAAAAGATACACATCAGAAATACCATAAATGATCCTTAACCAAACGTCAAAATGTCAAACTATAAAAAAAACACTCAAACAATATTGAAAATGTTTTAATGGAAGAATAAAAGCGACTAGGGGTTTTAAAACAGATAACACTGATCCCTCTGACGGTCCTTGTATGACGATACTATCCAACCCCGTCTGTCAATCAGTGCTCAATATTTATATCAAGTTTTACCTTTTTCACTCTGTTACAGATTTGTACGTTTCCCCGGTGTCCTTTGTGTACTGGGCTTTGCATGTAGCACCGGTTTCACGCCTCCACACTCAATAAGACGGGAAAATAATTTTGTGTTACATGGTTAAACGTTTGTTTTCTACTTATATGACGGTTTGTCGTTTTGGCTTCACGAGATCACATTAATGTTTTCTCTACATCACTGATTGATAAGCATTGCTGATCCAATAAAAACGGAACTCGACCAGCCCTCTGTTCAGCCGAGATAACGATAGAGACTGCCGGAGGTATCATATTATCATCTAATACCCTCGATGATGGCGTTAGTCTGTTCTCAATGCGGTATCATCATTTTAAGTCTGTTACATTGACAAATGATTTATATACCTACGCTTCATAAAATATAGTATGAAATTCCTTTTCATACGAATTTTATTTCTAAAATAAAAAGGAAATAACAAGATCCTCTTCATGAGATGAACGATCATTTTTGTAAATATAACATAAACGAGTCTTTTCCTTGTCATTTCGGTCCCACAGCCAAGATCGTTTTTGTGAAGTCATGAAGCATTTGGGCAGTTAGTGTTTTTATTACACTGCAAACGCTCCTGTCGCCATTTGTTATACTCGCCCATCGGTCTGATGCGAGATTTCCTACTTGGTCCTAATTGACAGTGATATGTTTGCGCAATCTATCTTATAGAACATCAAAATACAAACATATTTCCGATAGTTTTTCTCTCCGCTTTCTTCAGTGTTTATCTGTTCACTCTGATATCTCAAGGCCGTAGCTGTGCTGACGTTATGCACACGATATACATGTACTGGGCACAAAAAGTTAGTGATCATTTCTGAAAGACAGATTTATTTATAGCAAAAGGCAAAATATTTTGGAATATGAAATACAAGAGTGAAATCAAACTATATGAAAATAATTTTGACCGAATCAATTTCACTGAAGCGTGTCGTGTATAATTACATAAAAAACAGCCATTTTTGACGAAGAGCATCAATAAGCTTCTATCGTCCAGAGCTTTGAAATTATTCCTCACTGTTTGTGGAGGAATTCTTATTTAAGTTGCTTGACGAAATTCGTAATTCAACCAAGTAGAATTTGCGAACCGATTTCGCCTGGTAGAATGCTAATATAACGATCCTGACGGGCTGTCGTACATCTTGGTCTACCCGATCAAGGTGACGTTTCCGGTCATCTGGAATCGATTACATAATCGAGAAATGACACTCTGACACATTGAAGTGTGCAGTCACAGTTCGCTGTGATTGTCCTGCTTGCAGTATCCGGACTGCTCGGTCAGCATTTGCAGCTGTCATGTGGCGTCTCATGCTGACAAATGTTCAAAAACAGGATGCAAAATGACAGAGCATTCAGAAGAAACACCAAATCTGTTGATTGATTTGACGTGAAGTCCACACAGATTTTCAATAAAACCACAGTTGACATTCTGATTTGAATCCTGTGTCACATAATGTCTTGCCGCACTTTACGGTAGGTTGTATGGACAAATTCTTACCAAAAGCTTATTGTTCATACCTTGATGATAAAACAGTGTTCAAGGAGTGTCAAACAAGTTATTTGAGGAGGGAGGGACCGTGATTTTTTCCAGTTTTGATTACCCTTCAGGGACCAACTTTGTTTGGAATTAGCCGAGCTGTTCTTGAAAAGAAGTCGGAAATGAAAAAAAAAAAAAAAAAACGAAAAAAAAGAGTAGCACAAAGTGAGACGACAGACGAAACTCCAGCGCAATAAATGACCGTAGGATAGCTCGGGTGATGTAAGAACAGATTCGTGGTGACATTAACGCTAACATGATCTGGTTCGCTCATTATTGGCAGGCAGTAATGTCTGTAAATGGGGCGTTATTCGGCTGGTATTACGTTATTTCCGTTGTCCCTTAGGAATCCATACCGGAGTCTAAGTTATCTTAAATTGCCTTGACCACGAGTCTGAAATGTTATAATGGTTTTAAGCATGCTGGTAATAGTAAAATCTGCTATATTATACAAGCTATGTCTGATTTTAAACCGCTACGACACGATAACGGTGATGGAATCTTTGACAGATATAAACGACTTCGAAGCGAGTTTATGCATTTAATTCTTCCGCCATATGTTTTACAGTTCATGGAAACATATCGTATTCTTGATTTCTATAAAAAGTAAAATTTTGTTAAATTTAGCACATGGAATTTATCTTATCCGATAACATTCTTCCATCAAGCTAAATAGTTTTATCAAAGAGTTTAAAAAAATATGTGTACTTGCAGTGCAAAACAACTCCTATAATAGCAACGGTTCAGGTCACTGTGTATTTTCATATCAAATTGAAACTGATCAGAAGTTTATTTACTGTATTAAAGCCACAATACTTTCCATGATAATTGTGTGTGAATTTTTAAAATTCTTTTGTGATTTTATTTTCATATTTAACCACAGTTGAAATCACTTGTGTTACCTGTACTTTACGCTACACAGATCCCTACATTCATATTTTTATATATATATATATAAATGTTACATGTATCATTGGTATTGATTTTGTAAGTAGACACTTCGATTCTATATAACGACTTTTATCCTATGCTGGACCTACACTAGTTATCATTTCAGAGGAAGTATCGGTATGCTTGGGGAGAACGACACTATCATTACTACTGGGTGACGAGACTAGTATTTACATAGGTTCGTGTGTACCGGGGCAGAGCTTTCATTCGGTATATCACACTGCTTTGGTATTTTCGAATCACCGGAAAGGTTCCGAATGTCAGGCCATAATCAGGCCTCGTGCGTTTTAAGCAGTATTATTACGTAATAGGTGATTGCAGGCCGTCATCAAATGAAGTTAGAGTTACATACCGATACTGATACGGTATTATTTGTCGCACAGCCACTTAGCTACCAGACGGAGAGGCGAAAGGAAACCGTGGAAAGTTAGTTTTTTTTTTATCAAAATTAACATCCAGCTAAAGATAATATATTCAATAAATTAAAAAATGATCGATAGTTATGTTTCTCTAGAAAATAAATATTTAACACATTGTCGTAAGTTGATAAAAAACATTGACACGGTTGTAATATGACTCCTTCATGTATTTGTATATATTATTTTTGTGGGTTGAACCTAACAAGTTTGAGTGATTTCTTCCCTATACAGTGAGACCATCGCCAAATGAAATTCCTCCCCTTGAGGGAGTCAACATTTATCCTTTGTGAATACCTCCACGTGCAAACTATACAGACGGGACGGTAATTTCAGCTGGTGCACAGTGAAGTCTAGGATACATATCTCCGTCTACAGGACTCAAGTCGGCTAACTCCTGTAATTATATATAAAGATATACACGGAGATATCACATACGAATCTTTCCTCTAATGCACCGTACAGGTTTATACTCTGGATAGAGCAATGAAGCTTCCCTTGCAAAGGCTTAAATATATTGTATACCGACAACAATAAAAACAGCTTTGCACTAGTGTGTCAAATTACTGATAATGCATCCGTGTTCGTTATCAATTTGAAAAACGCGAAGTCATATCCGTCGATATTAAAAAAAGACATAGCCGGCATAGAACTCATCATTTGATAAGCTATAACATACCGTGTTGAATTTTACTTTGGTTTACCTATGAACCAAAGTAGGCATAACATATTGTATGAATAGACGAATATTTTTTTTTTTTTAAAATAGGGAAGCCATATAGAATTGAGCTTGTTCGCATTATATGTATGGACGTTGGCACCAAATTGAATCATGCTTTGTATGATGGATTCATTACGGGATAATTCATTGTTTGGCTCAACTGTATCTTATCTAAATTTGTATTAACAGGTGCTTTTCACTAATGTGCTTTTTTATAATCTTCGCTCATGTTATATCAAATATCATGGTTATGTACATGTATATATATGTGTGTGTGGGTGAGGTGGAGCAGGCCAGTGTTACTGGATGAGGGGGAGATAACCCTTTTGTAAAAGCGTGCCTTTTCGGTGGAGCTCTTTTGTATAAAAGGTTAATAAATCGGATTGAGAAGAAACATGTCGCTGTGTTGTGTCGTTTAGGTATAGACATCACATATTCATTTGCAAATTTATGTGTTTTATTTTATGACACTTGATGCTAATTCCCTAATTATAACACCATAGTCAGTTTTAGTCGGTCCGTGTTGTGATCATTACGCTTTTCTGGAGACGAGTCAAAAGTCAATTTGTTTCCTACGTCCAGACCAAGACAATTAAATTATTCTTCTGGTACCAAATCAATGGACTTGGCACGAATTCCCAACCTACAGTCCATATATGTGTGTTTTATAAACAAGGGCTATAACTTTTGTAAATGGAAAACCGAACATCTTTTTTTTTTCAAAATAAAGTTTTGAAATATTCCAGGGTTCATATTACTTGGTAGCACATAATCACCGTTAAGAGAAATGTTTTTTTTTTATCTTTCCGGCGAATGAGACTGGTCAAGCATTGATCAAATTGTGACATGAATGATTCAGAAATACACTTGTAAGAAGAAATGGCTAGGTAGATTCTTGTCTTAAATGAAGACCTTAATAACTTTACCGATAACCGCCAAATCTGCGCCGGTGGCGGTATACTGTACCCATGAGTGTGTCCGCACTGAATGTCTTTTGATGGTGTTATGTCTCGTATGTCAAGCTGCTCATTTTCTTCGACAACAACCGCCATATTTTCTTGTTTGTCGACGATGATTGGTGTACACCATACCCGGGCCGACCCAGGCCCACAACACATTTATACTTTTCAATTATTTTTTTAATGTTTTAGAATCCCCATTTTTATCAGAGCGAGATTCGCGAACGCCACATCATTCAGATAACTAAGAATACATCCCAACTGTTGACATTTGATCAGAACGAACAAAACATTTTCCAATCAATAATATAGTAGTGAGCCTGTTATTGTGTTTGAGAACATTTCTTGTCGTACAAGCTGTGAGAGCTGGTCACGATTTCTGGGGTGAAGTGTTTGATTCGGCATACAAAATGTTCCGTACTCGTAGCGGTTTGTGTTTCTCAGAAAGCTGGGGTACGGATCGGTTTGTGTTGATAAGTTGGTTGGTTGAATTTCCGTGATTCTTCCTACTTTTAGCGTCAAACGTCAGTGTTGTAGCGACGTAATTGGGTTGCGCTGCCGTTATAGCGTCCTTGGAAAAGACACTTTACCCTAATTGCTTTTGGATGATGTGCGTCAGGCCTCCCGCATGTTGTTCAGCAAAGTAGCTACCAATTACTTCAAATAAAATTTTCCTCAAAATGACACCATGATACAATTATTTTTGTTCGTTTGTGTTGACATGGAAAAGTATTTGTCTATCTTAGAGGTTTCTGCTCTCGGGTGACATAAAACTCAATGTTTACTGGTAATCATTTCAACGTACAATAATAGCAGCATTTATTTTGACTTACAGAAAAATATCCTTTCAACAAACGCCTTATAGATGATTTCAGTTTTAGAAAGTTGCTGTTTAAAAGAGGCGTTTCGATAATTACCAAGCTGGCTGTTTATTGTTTTACGTTTCAAAACTCTCAAGTGTTTAAGTGTTAGAAGACGGGTGCATTCAAGAAAAGTTATTGGAATTGATCTTCATTGACAAAACCTTCTGTGACGATTTTCATCGCGCTCTGTCACTATCTTCGACACCATCTTCGACGGCATGCACTTGCTTTCCGTATTCCGTCGGTGGAAAAACGCTGGAGTTCTCAACACTAGGGTGATTTATTGGGTAAAAAAGTGTTTTATTTTTTTTTATCATTATTATCATTATTTTTTGTATATTGACTTATTTATAGAATTTTTTTGGTGTTTTATTTGTTTTTTAGTTTTTTTGTTTTGTTGTTCTCATTATGAGAGTCTTTTATATATTTCAGAACATGGCGTAATGATTTGAGGACAGCAATATGATAAAAGTGCAGTTAATTTTAGGAACTAGTAAAGTTAAAGGGACTGATGGATTCAGGCAATGAAGAATTGCCTCTATGTTGTTATCAAAAATATCAAAAGTATTTCGAAGTTAAATGGTATATCCCGAACTCTCAAATTAAAATTTACGTAATTAAATCGGATTACAAACACTTTCTATACTGGGATATTAGTTTGTTTCTACACGTATAATCTATTCCAGGGTGGTCCATCCATCATCTGCCTCCCGGTCCTGTCTTCATTCGGCTTTCTCTTTTAATTTCTTTTCGTTCTCTCCTTGCGGTTTCGTAAGATCGTTTCTGAACTTTGGAAAATGGGCTGTTCTTTAAATGTGCGGTGTTTCTAAATACTGCTTTCTTTGCATCCAGGTAGTGCAAAGTACAACGATAGTTTGCCCTTTTCCCTTGGCTCATGTGAGGCTTCCTAACTTTGCGATTTTCTTGAATCCCGCATGACCCGAGAAGTTAAGTGATTTTTGTTACGTCTGCTATCTTTAAGTTCACCAATACAAGCCTCATACTCTCCTATTATTTCTGAACGTTTAATTTCATGTCCTTTATGTTTTTCTACAGCGACACGACACGGACAACAAAACCACCTGGAATCGGGCTTTAACAAAAGACCATACTTTTACAATGGCGTGTTTCGTCTTCCCATGGGTCCATAAATACTTCAGATTAGATGCGGATTTGGCCCTTGTTAGGACTCCAACAGGACTCCTCCAGGTTCTGCTTCTCCACATTCTTTAAACTGTCCTTGATGAATCTTTAAATACATTTATTTCATGATCGACCAGACCAACTTGGTGTTATCTGCGATTGCCAGGTTCGCTTGCCAGTTGTTATACTTGCGGATACATGACTATATCTGGGAATAACATTCCCTGTGAGACTGGACATGATGTCATTAACGCTAACATATCAAAAATGTACACTCCTTAACTTGTAAGCAAATTAGTAATATTTATGGCATTATTGTTACTTTTTACATGACGATATCAATTACTGTATTATCATTCCGTAATTAAAAATTGTAGTACGCCAAAGTCAACATGTGTATTACTCCCAAGTCAACATGTGTATAACTCCAAAGTCAACATATGTATAACTCCAAAATCAACATGTGTATTACTCCCAAGTCAACATGTGTATAACTCCCAAAGTCAACATGTTTATTACTCCCAAGTCAACATGTGTATAACTCCCAAGTCAACATGTGTTTAATCCCAAAGTCAACATGTGTATAACTCCTAAAGTCAACATGTTTATTACTCCCTAGTCAACATGTGTATTACTCCAATGTTAACGTGTGCATTACTCCCATGTCAACATGTGTATAACTCCCAAGTCAACATGTGTATTACTCCCAAGTCAACATGTGTATAACTCCCAAGTCAACATGTGTATTACTCCCAAGTCAACATGTATATAACTCCAAAGTCAACATGTGTATTACTCCCAAGTCAACATGTGTATAACTCCCAAAGTCAACATGTGTATAACTCCAAAGTCAACATATGTATAACTCCAAAGTCAACATGTTTATTACTCCCAAGTCAACATGTGTATTACTCCCAAGTCAACATGTATATAACTCCAAAGTCAACATGTGTATTACTCCCAAGTCAACATGTGTATAACTCCCAAAACATGTCAACATGTTTATTACTCCCTGGTCAACATGTGTATTACTCCCAACATGTGTATAACTCCTGTCAACATGTTTATTCCCAAGTCAACATGTGTATTACTCCCATGTTAACGTGTGCATACTCCCAAGTCAACATGTGTATAACTCCCAAGTCAACATGTGTATTTCTCCCAAGTCAACATGTGTATAACTCCAAAGTCAACATGTGTATTACTCCCAAGTCAACATGTATATAACTCCCAAGTCAACATGTGTATAACTCCCAAGTCAACATGTGTTTAATCCCAAAGTCAACATGTGTATTACTCCCTAGTCAACATGTGTAAAACTCTAAAGTCAACATGTGTATAACTCCTAAAGTCAACATGTTTATTACTCCCTGGTCAACATGTGTATTACTCCCATGTTAACGTGTGCATTACTCCCAAGTCAACATGTGTATAACTCCCAAGTCAACATGTGTATTTCTCCCAAGTCAACATGTGTATAACTCCAAAGTCAACATGTGTATTACTCCCAAGTCAACATGTATATAACTCCAAAGTCAACATGTGTATTACTCCCAAGTCAACATGTGTATAACTCCCAAAGTCAACATGTGTATAACTCCCAAAGTCAACATATTATTACTCCCAAGTCAACATGTGTATAATCCCAAAGTCAACATGTGTATTACTCCCTAGTCAACATGTGTAAAACTCTAAAGTCAACATGTGTATAACTCCCAACATATAGTCAACATGTTTATTACTCCCTAGTCAACATGTGTATAACTCCAAAGTCAACATATGTATTACTCCCAAGTCAACATGTGTATTACTCCCAAGTCAACATGTGTATAACTCCCATGTCAACATGTATATTACACCCATGTCAACATGTGTATAACTCCAAAGTCAACATGTGTATTACTCCCATGTCAACACGTGTATTACTCCTTAGTCAACATTTGTATTACTCCAAAGTCAACATGTGTATAACTCCAAAGTCAACATATGTATTACTCCCTAGTCAACATGTGTATAATCCCAAAGTCAACATGTTTAGTACTCCCTAGTCAACATGTGTATAACTATCAAGTCAACATGTGTATTACTTCAAAGTCAACATGTGTATTACTCCTTAGTCAACATTTGTATTACTCCAAAGTCAACGTGTGTATTACTCCAAAGTCAACATGTGTATAACTCCAAAGTCAACATGTGTATTACTCCAAAATCAACATGTGTATAACTCCCTAGTCAACATGTGTATTACTCCCATGTCAACATGTGTATAACTCCCAAGTCAACATGTGTATAATCCCAAAGTCAACATGTGTAAAACTCCAAAGTCAACATGTGTATTACTCCCTAGTCAACATGTGTAAAACTCTAAAGTCAACATGTGTATAACTCCCATGTCAACATGTGTATAACTCCCTAGTCAACATGTGTATAACTCCCATGTCAACATGTGTATTACTCCTTAGTCAACATGTGTATAACTCCCATGTCAACATGTGTATTACTCCCAAGTCAACATGTGTATAACTCCCATGTCAACATGTGTATAACTCCCAAGTCAACATGTGTATAACTCCCAAGTCAACATGTGTATAACTCCCATGTCAACATGTGTATAACTCCCAAGTCAATATGTGTATAACTCCCAAGTCAACATGTGTATAATCCCAAAGTCAACATGTGTAAAACTCCAAAGTCAACATGTTTATTACTCCCATGTCAACATGTGTATAATCCCAAGGTCAACATGTGTATAACTCCAAAGTCAACATGTGTATTACTCCCTAGTCAACAAGTGTATAATCCCAAAGTCAACATGTGTATAACTCCCATGTCAACATGTGTATTACTTCTTAGTCAACATGTGTATAACTCCCATGTCAACATGTGTATAACTCCCAAGTCAACATGTGTATAACTCCCATGTCAACATGTGTATAACTCCCAAGTCAACATGTGTATAACTCCCAAGTCAACATGTGTATAACTCCCAAGTCAACATGTGTATAACTCCCAAGTCAACATGTGTATAACTCCCATGTCAACATGTGTATAACTCCCATGTCAACATGTGTATAACTCCCATGTCAACATGTATATTACTCCCATGTCAACATGTATATAACTCCAAAGTCAACATGTGTATTACTCCCATGTCAACATGTGTATAACTCCCATGTCAACATGTGTATAACTCCCTAGTCAACATGTGTATAACTCCCTAGTCAACATGTTTATTACTCCCATGTCAACATGTGTATAATCCCAAGGTCAACATGTGTATAACTCCAAAGTCAACAAGTGTATTACTCCCTAGTCAACAAGTGTATAATCCCAAAGTCAACATGTGTATTACTCCCATGTCAACACGTGTATTACTCCTTAGTCAACATTTGTATTACTCCAAAGTCAACATGTGTATAACTCCAAAGTCAACATATGTATTACTCCCTAGTCAACATGTGTATAATCCCAAAGTCAACATGTTTAGTACTCCCTAGTCAACATGTGTATAACTATCAAGTCAACATGTGTATTACTTCAAAGTCAACATGTGTATTACTCCTTAGTCAACATTTGTATTACTCCAAAGTCAACGTGTGTATTACTCCAAAGTCAACATGTGTATAACTCCAAAGTCAACATGTGTATTACTCCAAAATCAACATGTGTATAACTCCCTAGTCAACATGTGTATTACTCCCATGTCAACATGTGTATAACTCCCAAGTCAACATGTGTATAATCCCAAAGTCAACATGTGTAAAACTCCAAAGTCAACATGTGTATTACTCCCTAGTCAACATGTGTAAAACTCTAAAGTCAACATGTGTATAACTCCCATGTCAACATGTGTATAACTCCCTAGTCAACATGTGTATAACTCCCTAGTCAACATGTTTATTACTCCCTAGTCAACATGTGTATAACTCCAAAGTCAACATATGTATTACTCCCAAGTCAACATGTGTATTACTCCCAAGTCAACATGTATATAACTCCCAAGTCAACATGTGTATAACTCCCATGTCAACATGTATATTACACCCATGTCAACATGTATATAACTCCAAAGTCAACATGTGTATTACTCCCAAGTCAACATGTGTATAATCCCAAAGTCAACATGTGTAAAACTCCAAAGTCAACATGTTTATTACTCCCAAGGTCAACATGTGTATAACTCCAAAGTCAACAAGTGTATTACTCCCTAGTCAACAAGTGTATAATCCCAAAGTCAACATGTGTATAACTCCCATGTCAACATGTGTATTACTCCTTAGTCAACATGTGTATAACTCCCATGTCAACATGTGTATTACTCCCAAGTCAACATGTGTATAACTCCCATGTCAACATGTGTATAACTCCCAAGTCAACATGTGTATAACTCCCAAGTCAACATGTGTATAACTCCCATGTCAACATGTGTATAACTCCCAAGTCAACATGTGTATAACTCCCAAGTCAACATGTGTATAATCCCAAAGTCAACATGTGTAAAACTCCAAAGTCAACATGTTTATTACTCCCATGTCAACATGTGTATAATCCCAAGGTCAACATGTGTATAACTCCAAAGTCAACATGTGTATAACTCCCATGTCAACATGTGTATTACTTCTTAGTCAACATGTGTATAACTCCCATGTCAACATGTGTATAACTCCCAAGTCAACATGTGTATAACTCCCATGTCAACATGTGTATAACTCCCAAGTCAACATGTGTATAACTCCCAAGTCAACATGTGTATAACTCCCAAGTCAACATGTGTATAACTCCCAAGTCAACATGTGTATAACTCCCAAGTCAACATGTGTATAACTCCCATGTCAACATGTGTATAACTCCCATGTCAACATGTGTATAACTCCCATGTCAACATGTGTATAACTCCCAAGTCAACATGTGTATAACTCCCATGTCAACATGTGTATAACTCCCATGTCAACATGTGTATAACTCCCATGTCAACATGTGTATAACTCCCATGTCAACATGTGTATAACTCCCAAGTCAACATGTGTATAACTCCCATGTCAACATGTGTATAACTCCCATGTCAACATGTGTATAACTCCCATGTCAACATGTGTATAAAATGAAAATGAATAACCTACTTCGCAAATAAATAAATAAATATGTGTTTATCCCTTGGTAAAGTTTTTCTTTTAAGAAGACATGTGTTTATCTCTAAAGTAAAATTGTGTTGATCTCTTAGGTTAATATGCGTTCATCTCATTGGTAAATATATGGGTATCGCCTTGGTAAATATGTAGTTATATCGTAAGAAAACGTGTTATTTTTAAGCAAATATGTGCTTATCTCCTATGTAAATATGCGTTTATCTCCTGGGTAAATATATGTGTTTATCTCCTGGGTAAATATGTGTGTTTATCTCCTGGGTAAATATATGTGTTTATCTCTTATGTAAATATTTGTTTATCTCATAAGTTATTATCTATATCTATATGTGTTCATGTTCTCCGTAGATATGTATTCGGGTAAGTGTGTGCTTACCTCCTTCATAACTATGTGTATAACGTTTAGGTAAACACGTTAAATAAGCACCCGTATAACCCATACGTAAATATCATTGATTCCTAGTAAATATGTGTATAACACTTTGTAAAAATCTGTGTAGCTCCAAGGTTAATATGTGTATAATTCCTAGGTAACCAGGCGTATAGTTTCTAGGTAAACACGTGTATAATTCCTAGGTAAACACGTGTATAATCCCTAGGTAAACACGAGTATAATTCCTAGGTAAACACGTGTAAAATTTCTAGGTAAACACTAGTGTAATTTCTAGGTAAACACGTGTTTAATTTCTAGGTAAAAACGTGTATAATTCCTAGGTAAACACGAGTAATATTTCTAGGTAAACACGCGTATAACTTTTAGGTAAACACGTGTAAAATTTCTAGGTAAACACGTGTATAATTCCTAGGTAAAAACGTGTATAATTCCTAGGTAAACACGTGTATAATTCCTAGGTAAGTACGTGTATAATTCCTAGGTAAACACGTGTATAATTCCTAGGTAACCAGGCGTATAATTCCTAGGTAAACACGCGTATAATTTCAAAGTAAACACGTGTATAATTCCTGGGTAAGCACGTGTATAATTCCTAGGCAAACACGTGTATAATTCCTAGGTAAGTACGTGTATAATTCCTAGGTAACCAGGCGTATAGTTTCTAGGTAAACACGTGTATAGTTCCTAGGTACACACGTGTATAATTCCTAGGTAAACACGTGTTTAATTTTTAGGTAAACACGTGTATAATTCCTAGGTAAACACGTGTTTAATTTCTAGGTAAACACGTGTTTAATATCTAGGTAAACACGTGTATAATTCCTAGGTAAACACGTGTTTAATTTCTAGGTAAACACGTGTATAATTCCTAGGTAAACAAGTGTATAATTCCTAGGTAAACATGTGTATAATTCCTAGGTAAACATAGTTTCGTAAACACGTATAATTCCTAGGTAAACACGAGTAAAATTTCTAGGTAAACACCTGTATAATTTCTAGGTAAACACGAGTATAATTCCTAGGTAAACACGTGTATAATTCCTAGGTAAACACGTGTATAATTCCTAGGTAAGTACGTGTATAATTCCTAGGTAAACACGTGTTTAATTCCTAGGTAACCAGGCGTATAGTTTCTAGGTAAACACGCGTATAATTCCTAGGTAAACACGAGTAAAATTTCTAGGTAAACACCTGTATAATTTCTAGGTAAACACGTGTATAATTCCTAGGTAACCAGGCGTATAATTCCTAGGTAAACACGCGTATAATTTCAAAGTAAACACGTGTATAATTCCTGGGTAAGCACGTGTATAATTCCTAGGCAAACACGTGTATAATTCCTAGGTAAGTACGTGTATAATTCCTAGGTAAACACGTGTATAATTCCTAGGTAACCAGGCGTATAGTTTCTAGGTAAACACGTGTATAATTCCTAGGTAAACACGTGTATAATTCCTAGGTACACACGTGTATAATTCCTAGGTAAACACGTGTTTAATTTTTAGGTAAACACGTGTATAATTCCTAGGTAAACACGTGTTTAATTTCTAGGTAAACACGTGTTTAATATCTAGGTAAACACGTGTATAATTCCTAGGTAAACACGTGTATAATTCCTAGGTAAACACGTGTTTAATTTCTAGGTAAACACGTGTATAATTCCTAGGTAAACACGTGTATAATTCCTAGGTAAACATGTGTATAATTCCTAGGTAAACACGTGTATAATTCCTAGGTAAACATGTGTATAATTCCTAGGTAAACACGTGTATAATTCCTAGGTAAACACGTGTATAGTTCCTAGGTAAGTACGTGTATAATTCCTAGTTAAACACGTGTTTAATTCCTAGGTAACCAGGCGTATAGTTTCTAGGTAAACACGCGTATAATTCCTAGGTAAACACGAGTAAAATTTCTAGGTAAACACGTGTATAATTTCTAGGTAAACACGAGTATAATTCCTAGGTAAACACGTGTATAATTCCTAGGTAAACACGAGTAAAATTTCTAGGTAAACACGTGTATAATTTCTAGGTAAACACGTGTATAATTCCTCGGTAAATAAGTGTATAATTCCAAGGTAAGCACGTGTAAAATTTCTAGGTAAACACGTGTATAATTCCTAGGTAAACACGTGTAAAATTCCTAGGTAAACACGAGTAAAATTTCTAGGTAAACACGTGTATAATTTCTAGGTAAACACGTGTATAATTCCTAGGTAAATACGTGTATAATTCCAAGGTAAGCACGTGTAAAATTTCTAGGTAAACACGTGTATAATTCCTAGGTAAACACGTGTAAACTTCCTAGGTAAACACGTGTAAAATTTCTAGGTAAACACGTGTATAATTCCTAGGTAAGCACGTGTAAAATTCTTAGGTAAACACAAGTATAATTCTTCGGTAAACACCTGTATAATTCCTAGGTAAACACGTGCAAATTTCGAGGTAAACACCTGTATAATTCTTAGTTAAAGACGATTATAATTCCTAGGTAAACAAGTGTATAATTTCTAGTTAAACACGTGCATAATTAAGTTAAACATATGTGTGAACCCTAATATATCCCGGCAGGTACACAATTTCATTCAATTTTGTCAATTATGACAGAGTAAGGCGACTGTTATCGAAATGTTCTAAAGTTGCCGTCCGTAATGTTTGCTCTACAGAATTTTATATCTTTCATTTAATTTTTTTCCATTGTCTTATTTCAGTTAACACTTATGATACTAAAATGACGTCACGCCCACCTATTTAAACATCAGATATAACGACACATCTGTTGTATTTCAATTGATGCGATATCAGACATCATTTGATCATATATCATATTACACACGATCACGTATCACAAAGTGTTCCAGCAGAAATGACGTCACAATTGATAAAGTACATATTTTATCTGATATTACGTTAACATGATTACGTACTGATTTCATTTCGATTAGAAATATAAAACAGATTTAAAGGAATACACTAAATGGCTTGACAGATATATGTATCTATTCTGTATGATCTCACTCTCTCTAACATACAAAACAGAAACCACGTGCTTACCTTGGTGGGTGAACCGGAACATGGGCAGTCCAGTGAAGCGTAAACTCATTTTGGTGTATCGGGTAGTTTTAGTCGGTTGATTCAGTTACAGGCTTTCGTCACAGGTAAATAAGTCTGATGGTGGGTAATTACACAATCATCATTGTGTATTAACAAACAGATCGTATTAATCCGACAATATACACACTAGAAAATAGGGCCATGAAAGGTATTATATCTGTGATAAATCACCATATGTCTTTAGATTGTTAAATACTACAGATTAAATTTCTGCTGAATTGTTCTGTCCACTTCCGTTTAAGAATTCGGACCATTAGTAGTAGAGCTTCCGGTTGGTTGTCGATAAGTGTATTTGGCGTGTTACACTTGACGAGGTGGTGGTAATGTTCTATTATCACTGACGGTTGATCCGTAACATCTCTTCTCCAATATCATATGGGTTTAGAGCACACGAGGTGGCACGTCCCTGGCGCTGTCTTTGTTGATCAATTCCAAACCGCACAAGTGTACATATGGTCCAAATATTCAATTAGAGATAGTGTTAGTCGCTGACATATTACTCCAGGTACCGCTCCAAGGACAACACCGCGGAAACACTTCGATCCGCCTCCTATGTGCACACTAGATTGGTTACACAATATCAGGTATTGAAAGCATTCCTCGAAGCGTTGCTGTTTCAAAAATATGTCGAATTTCATCAAACCTCTTATACGTATAGGATTATCATTACTGACTCCATTGTCTACATAACTGATATGTACAATTCCTTATATATATATAGGATTATCATCACTTATAGGTACACTCCCTTATCTATATATAGAATTATCATACTGATATGTACACTCCCTTATCTATATATATGATTATCATATCTATATATAGATATGTACATATGTACACTCCCTTATCTATATATAGGATTATCATACTGATATGTACACTCCCTTATCTATATATAGGAATATAAGTACTGATATGTACACTCCCTTATCTATATATAGGATTATCATACTGATATGTACACTCCCTTATCTATATATAGGAATATAAGTACTGATATGTACACTCCCTTATCTATATATAGGATTATCATACTGATATGTACACTCCCTTATCTATATATAGAATTATCATACCGATATGTACACTTCCTTATCTATATATAGGATTATCAGTACCGATATGTACACTCCCTTATCTATATATAGGATTATCAGTACTGATATGTACACTTCAATGTCTTTTAATAAATTATCATAGCAGAAATTTAATATTGAAGTACCAGTCTGGTTATAGGGAGTCTGTTTTGGACTGATAATTTGGACATGTATCTTTCAAAACATTTTTGTTTAATTTTTGGTAAATATGGTCTTTTGTAGATGTGTCGCATAGACGGCGTTTGAATTCATGCGTATTAAACCTTGTATTCATTACATGTATCCAATATCTTTGAAAATCTACTTTACATGCTTTAAGTATTCAATGCTGATTTGTCAGTCACGATACATTTATAAACTTGCTGTTAGCTCTATAAAGTATTGCCGAATATATTTCGTTTAGTTAAAGTTGGTTTCAGAAATCAAGTATTAATGCATTTTAACATCTATTTTTTGGGGGTATCTTCCCACTCAACATTTGCTATGTAATTCGGCGTGACATATCAAACATGTACTAAAAACTTCAGTCCTTCATTTTTCCAAATTCCCAAATTCTCCATCTGTACAGCAAAAACGGTTTTACCAATGAACCGAATAGCTTAAGTTGCAAACTGACAAGGGGTTTTTATTCTACCGAAAGTGTGTAATGTTTTCAAGTTGAGGGACAGAAGACCAATGAAATAGATTAGCAATGAGCAAAAAGCACGTGATACCAGGTCAGCCATTTTTGTTTCCTCTGTTTTGACGTAAAAAATACTAACCTCATGATGTAGCGCTCGAATCATTGTTTACAATTAAGTACAATTTATACAAAGGGACATTCAACCAGAAAATAGATGCGTTATAAAACAAGGAAAGTACATAAATGTATGTTTCGGTCTAAAACAGTAGATATAAAAATAAAAATAAATGTGTTTTGCTCGATAAAAAAAACTGAAAATTTTGGTCTGAAAAAGAAACTTTACAGGAAAATTATTAGTTTAAAACAGGAGGTGTAACAAGAAAATAAATAGATTTTAGTCTAAAACCAGAGACAGAATTCCGTATTTGTATGTTAATTACCGTAGCAACTTCACAACAACTGAACTGATCATGCCTGGATAACATTATCTGACCACACAGGGACATCGTACAAGGTTTACCTGCCAAAATATCCTCTATTAAATCCAAGCTTCTGTCGTCTGTTTCTCAATGCGCGCCATTTGTTAATGCAAAGCTTCTAAATACCTCGAAAGTATCTGCTCCAAACATTTATCGGCTACTTTTTCTTTAAGTCGCAAGCTACTATCGGATGATTTAACAGAACAACGCGTCACCGATCTCGATAATGGCTATGGGTTCGAACCTCCGCCGGAATAGTGTTTCTTTCTTTCTCTTTTCCGGGTCTAATCTTTCTTACTAGCAAACCGGCGAAAAACCAAACCACGGTTGTTGTTTCATATCTTACAAGACCCCAATACTGGGACACTTTTGAAAATATATTATCGTTTCTTAGAGACATTTGCATTTAAGATACACTAATATGTAAATAACTTTTAACAGTTATCATGTCATAATAATAAACTTTATTGAGAATAAATAAAAATCTGTTTATGAAAGCTTATCATTCACAGGGTCCCTGTTAGTAAAAGTCCACAGGGTCCCTGTTAGTAAAAGTCAACAGAATCCCCTGTTAGCAAAAGTTCACAGAATCCTTTGTTAGTAAAAGTCCACAAGGTCCCCTGTTAGTAAAAGTCCACCGGTACCCCTGGTAGTGAAAGTCCACAGGGTCCCCTGAATATGAATATTTTTCTGTCTACAGCAAGAGATTTAACAAGAAAAGTAAATATGTTTCTGTCTACAGCAGGAGATTTAACAAGACAAGTAAGTATGTTTCTGTCTACAGAAGGAGATTTAATAAGACAAGTAAATATGTTTCTGTCTACAATAAGAGATTTAACAAGACAAGTAAGTATGTTTCTGTCTACAGCAAGAGATTTAACAAGACAAGTAAATATGTTTCTGTCTACAACAGGAGATTTAACAAGACAAGTAAATATGTTTCTGTCTACAATAAGAGATTTAACAAGACAAGTAAATATGTTTCTGTCTACAGTAGGATATTTAACAAGACAAGTAAATATGTTTCTGTCTACAGCAGGAGATTTAACAAGACAAGTAAATGTGTTTCTGTCTACAATAAGAGATTTAACATGACAAGTAAATATGTTTCTGTCTACAGCAGGAGATTTAACAAGACAAGTAAATATGTTTCTGTCTACAGCAGGAGATTTAACAAGACAGGTAAATATGTTTCTGTCTACAATAAGAGATTTAACAAGACAAGTAAATATGTTTCTGTCTACAGCAGGAGATTTAACAAGACAAGTAAGTATGCTTCTGTCTACAACAGGAGATTTAACAAGAAAAGTAAATATGTTCCTGTCTACAACAGGAGATTTAACAAGACAAGTAAATATGTTTCTGTCTACAACAGGAGATTTAACAAGACAAGTAAATATGTTCCTGTCTACAACAGGAGATTTAACAAGACAAGTAAATATGTTTCTGTCTACATCAGGAGATTTGATAAGACAAGTAAATATGTTTCTGTCTACAACAGGAGATTTAACAGGACAAGTATATATGTTTCTGTCTACAATAAGAGATTTAACAAGACAAGTAAATATGTTTCTGTCTACAGTAGGAGATTTAACAAGACAAGTAAATGTTTCTGTCTACAGCAGGAGATTTAAGAAGACAAGTAAATATGTTTCTGTCTACAGCAGGAGATTTAACAAGACAAGTAATTGTTTCTGTCTACAACAGGAGATTTAACAAGAAAAGTAAATATGTTTCTGTCTACAGCAGGAGATTTAATAAGACAAGTAAATATGTTTCTGTCTACTACAGGAGATTTAACAAGACAAGTAAATGTTTCTGTCTACAGCAAGAGATTTAACAAGACAAGTAAATATGTTTCTGTCTACATCAGGAGATTTAACAAGACAAGTAAGTATGTTTCTGTCTACAGCAGGAGATTTAATAAGACAAGTAAATATGTTTCTGTCTACAATAAGAGATTTAACAAGACAAGTAAGTATGTTTCTGTCTACAGCAGGAGATTGAACAAGACAAGTAAATATGTTTCTGTCTACATCAGGAGATTTAACAAGACAAGTAAATATGTTTCTGTCTACATCAGGAGATTTAACAAGAAAAGTAAATATGTATTTGTCTACAGCAGGAGATTTAACAAGACAAGTAAATATGTTTCTGTCTATAGCAGGAGATTTAACAAGACAAGTAAATATGTTTCTGTCTACAACAGGAGATTTAACAAGAAAAGTAAATATGTTTTTGTCTACAGCAGGAGATTTAACAAGACAAGTAAATATGTTTCTGTCTACAGCAGGAGATTTAACAAAACAAGTAAATATGTTCCTGTCTACAGCAGGAGATTTAACAAGACAAGTAAATATGTTTCTGTCTACAACAAGAAACGTAACATGAGAACTATGTAAAAAGATAATAAATATGTTCCTAGCGTGCTAAGATTATCTGTCCGGCACGGAATGATTGCTAGCGAATCTTCACTTGACAGGTTTCAAGCGAGAGCCCTTCAAATCCCCATAGTTCTAATTGCCTTTGTTTATTTCACCCAAGTTGATAAAGGAGAAGAGTCAGATTATCTCGTTAGGACTGTAATTACAAGGAGCATGCAGCTGCAGCTCCTGTCAACAACGGCAAACAGGCCGAGTTTTTTACGGAACCTTGTGTCTAATGTGTGCTTCCCATTTGTCTCGGCTACAGCAAATTGACACGACGCTCTCTTTAGTAATGTTGCGTAAAATAAAATGGAACAATGAATCTGAAAGGAACTGGTCTAGGGAATAAAATGTACACAACACGGCAAAGAATTTCTGGAATATCTATGTTTATTCTGTTAGTAGTCTAAAATTGATTTATTTGATGTCTTTACACCCTTTGTGGTAAAATTGTATTTAACTTGTGGGCTTTTGTATACCTACAAATTTTGTTAAGGAAGCTCAGCTTTAGTTGTAATTACTTAAACACCGTGATAATGAGTAACTAGATAAATAACTCCGAGTAATTGCATAGAATTGCAGGTGCATATGTGTCACAAAAAAACCTCCCAACGATAACACCAATTCTTAATTGTGGAAATCAGAGAAGGCGATTTGTTGGAGAAATTTACTGGAAGACTTCAGCCCTTTGACCTTGGAAATTTCATTAAAGAGATATTTCTTAAAATCATGGATTTTGATAAATGAAGTGGTTAATTCAATTGACAAAATCATTTCCATGTGACCCTTGACCTGCATGATAACGTCGAGAAAATGTCCCTGCTAACCTTTTATGAGAAAATAGTTCCTTTTGTTCTATGACCTGAATTGCTTTGCCGCGGAAAATATATCAATTTGACCTTTGACCTAGATTTTCTTTTTCGAGAAAAATGTTTTCATTTGAACTATGGTCGGAATGTGTTTTTTTTTTTAATTTAAAAAGTATCATTTGATCATAACCTTGATTGTTTTGTCGGGGTAGATTACACGTTCTTTGTGTGTCCAGTTTGTTTGTTTACCCACCATATTAACTACAATTGTTATGCTTATATCGATTGGCTGTGTGAGGCTTTATAGAATTAATATCTTGTCCCGGAAGTTGGTTTTCCCCGACATTCTCTGAAGCGCGATGACTTTGTTACAACGGTAGTTTTGTTTTGGTTACACAAATGTGATTTTGTTTTTGGAAATTTTGACCCGGATGGTACCTATAACTAGGGTCTTCAATCAGACATCCGGAAGACAGATAAGTAATATTATAAATATAATTATGAAAAAGTGCATTCTGCACAACCATTCTGTTATATATATATAATATATATATATACACATACATACACGTACATCTCAAACACGTGTTATGATTTCTGGGAAAAGACAAATTAACTGCTTTCTCCTACCCGAGGAAATTATTTCCGAAGAGCTAAAACATAGATTGCTCTGTTCAGTCGTGGAAACAATCTTCGCATGACCCGGATGTTTGGCGAGGAAATTATCTCCACTTCACCTCTAGCTGCGATACTTATGAATCTATGACCTTTGACCTGCGAGATAGATTGACAATTTTGTCACAAATTACTGACAGGATCACAGTAAATGTTATTTTGTTGGTTATTTTTTTTTTCACGGTAATTTCAAGGCTTTCGAATAGTGTATAGAACTTACTTTGTTGGGGTAAGTATGATTGGCTTATGATATGTGACCTTTGACCTAGATCACAGTACGGGGAAGACTACTGATTTGTGACTTATGATTTGTGACCCTCGACATGAACTGTTTTACCGCTGAAACTCATTCCGAGTCAATGGTGATATATCAGCGAGGACACGTGACAATGTCTGTGTTGTAAGGAAATATTTTGAATGGATGAACAAACGTACGATGCTCACGATGGCCTCACGAAGCTAAAACCGCTTGTTTGTTGAATAAATTGTTCAAAATAATCTTTTAATATTTTATACCACTTATCATTTATATTAAAGTTACACAGCGTAATTATTCAGTGTAGCACATGAAGCCTTATCAGCGGAGATTTGCAATATCGTCAACATAGATCACCGCTCCTTCATCACGTACACAACAGATTACTAGGCTTGCCACAGATCTTGTCACTTCTACGGTAAAAGATTGAAATGAAACAGACTTTCATTTTTTTTTTCATTTTTTCCCTTCAATTTTTCAAGGGTCTCGGATCGATTTTCTTTTGAGACTGAGTTTCCGCGTGTAATTCATTTGCTGAACCCAAAATATTCTCTTTGTAATATTTTTCAAATTTCCTATTTTGCAGTTTTCTAAAAACGGAAATATCTTGACGAGAAGATGTTGGATGATGTTGCGGCGTACCGACTTTGTGCGTACATCGATATCTGCACGCTCACTCGCTGTTACCAACATCCCAATGTAGAAAATCTCTTAAAATATTTAAATTTTACAAACGCTACGTCGGCATTAACATGATAAATTCACCAACACAACATACAGCTACATGATATATAGGATTTGTCTGTCAAAACAACCTGGCATGATATGATAAACAAACAGTGCCAGTAACGAACAATATTGTAACTTATATGGCATCAAGATATATCGTAAGTATATACATGTAGTTGCTATACACAGGTGGTTGTTATAGACAGGTAGTTATTATAGATAGGTGGTTACTATAGACAGGTGGTTGTTTTAGACAGGTAGTTGCTATAGAAAGGTGGTTACTATAGACAGGTGGTTATTATAGACAGATGGTTACTTCAGACAAGTGGTTACTATAGACAGGTGGTTGTTAGAGTCACGTGATTGTTATAGACAGGTGGTAACTATAGACAAGTGGTAAGTATATACAAATAGTTACTATAGACAAGTGGTTACTATAGACAGTTAGTTACTTTAGACGAGTGGTAAGTATATACAGGTTGTTACGATGGACAGGTGGTTGTTATAGACAGGTGGTTGTTATAGACAGGTGGTACATATTGATAGGCGGTAACTACAGATAGGTAGTAAGTATACCTGCAGGTGGTTACTATAGACATGCGGTAACTATAGACAGGTAGAAATTATTTACAGACGGTAACTATATACAGGAAGTATACAGGTGGTTTCCATAGTTAGGTAATACCTATATACAGGTGGTTTCTATAGACAGGTAGTAAGTACATACAGATGATTTCTGTAAGACAGGTAGTGATTATATACAGGTTGTTTCTATAGACAGGTAATAAGTACATACATATGGTTTCTGTAGACAGGTAGTGATTATATACAGGTGATTTCTATAGACAGGTAATAAGTACATACATATGGTTTCTGTAGACAGGTAGTGATTATATACAGGTGATTTCTATAGACAGGTAATAAGTACATACATATGGTTTCTGTAGACAGGTAGTGATTATATACAGGTGGTTTCTACAGACAGGAAGTGATTATATACTGGTGGTTTCTATAGACAGGAAGTGATTATATACAGGTGGTTTCTATAGACAGGTAGTAAGTACATACATATGGTTTCTGTAGACAGGTAGTGATTATATACAGGTGGTTTCTATAAGCAGGTAGTAAATATATACAAGTGGTTTCTATAGAAATGTACTAAGTATATACAGGTGGTTTCTATAGTCAGAAAGTATGTGATTTTTTGCTCAATACGCTGTGTTCTTCATTCAATCCTTCGATCTGACTTTTATATTCATATACAAACATGTAACTTTAAAGGCAAATATGTGGGTGTGTACCATTTAATCTTCATATTAGCTTACTTTCTGTTGTGTTCATATTCGCTAACTTTGATGTCTACCGAAACTACATTGTAATGATGTCTGTTGATACTCGTTTATTGTTGTGTTTGTGTCTTTTCATTTCCTGTTGGTTTGATGTTTGCGCTGGTGTGGCGATCCTTGGTTCCTAAAGGCCGTGAATTCCGATATCGTTCTTATTTAGAGGGTACAAATCTTAGTTTAAAAGTGTTAAGGCTTTTTGATGACTTGTGCATTTGATCACAAAGAACAAAGGCAAATTCACATTAAAATTAAATAAAAACAAGAAGCGAAATCAATTATCAGGCTCCCAATCAGTTACAA
Source organism: Ylistrum balloti (assembly GCF_031769215.1). Lineage (NCBI taxonomy): Eukaryota > Metazoa > Mollusca > Bivalvia > Pectinida > Pectinidae > Ylistrum > Ylistrum balloti. The sequence goes on along the minus strand of NW_026782463.1, from coordinate 52,755 downwards.
CTCAGTAACACCAAAACAGTTTCATATGTGCAATTGCTCCTATGGAGCTGGCGATTGAAAACTCCCACACAAAATTTCAGAACAAACAAGATCATAAATGGTCTGCATGATAAAAACAGCCAAATTATCAAAGGACAACTAGCAGAAGAGAGAACGGAAAGTTTTTAAGACTCACAAGAAGGAAAGTACATACCAGTAATAATTTTATCAGCAGATAAGGACCGAGAAATCGTTAGGTATAAACAAAACTATGAGAAAAAAAGGTAATCACCAAATTTTGAGATACAGAAGTATCAGTAAGGAACAAGATATATCCAGGTTAAACCTACACCAGGGAGCATCCCTCACATGTTCTACATGTCAGAGATTCACAAGCCAAGCAATATATTACAACCAAGTATGGACTAAATGGGGTTCATTGGATTAAGTTTATCAGGATGGCTAGCAGATGTTCTGGAACCACTTGTGGGGAAAAACAGAACATAATGTGAAAAACTAAAAAAAAAAAAAAAAACAAAAACAAAAAAAAAAAGCTCATATTTGATTGACGTCATTTTCTATTCATATGACGCAATACCACTTTTCACCAACACATAAGACGACGAAGCGAGCAAGACCATTGACGAGAGGCTTCAGACTCAAATATTTATACCAAACTGTTGTATCTTATTCCTAATTTTGGTGTTATTTGTACTCATTTCTTTTCATCCTGTCTTTTTATACTGTCTATATCATTTAGCCATCCATCCCGTATATCAGTGATTGTACCCCGATTTCCCACACTTTGAATTATAGTCTATTTCAGATGAATTTACCTTTGTTTATTTACCTGGGTTTTACCTGTTGTTACCTGTATTTTTAGCTTTGTAGGAAGCCAATATCATATGAAATGATAGGAATTTTATTGAGTTAAAAAGAATTCAAGTTTTACGTATTTGTATTCTAACCTTCATGTAGACACAGAACAAAACAGAATGAATATCTATACATATATTAAATTATATTTAAACTAGTGATCTTTCCAATATTTTAAATGCTACATATCCTTTTGTATATAACATGATTGCTTTTGAAAACAAAAAATTGTTAAATAGTGAGGCTGGAACTAAAACGTACTTTCCTTTTAAGAAAAAAACATCTTCGTCTAATATAATTTTTTTCAAAATTACCAAATACTAGTATTCCCAGCCAAGTCGAGTAGATATTTGTGTAAAAAAATCTGACTTAATCAGTTTAGAACTGTTAAGCTCGTGTAGTAATACAGTCGATAGACACACATATAATTTTCTGAGAGATTTCTGCAAGATTTCAGTGAGATTGGTTGCCACATTATTTACTTCGAATGCTGCTACCTATGAAACAACTACCAACTACCCACACCGGACAACTACCCACAACTGCCCACACCGGACAACTACCCACAACTACCAACACCGGACAACTACCCACACCGGACAACTACCCACAACTACCAACACCGGACAACTACCCACACCGGAAAACTACCCACAACTACCCACACCGGACAACTACCCACACCGGACAACTACCCACACCGGACAACTACCAACACCGGACAACTACCCACACCGGACAACTACCCACAACTGCCCACACCGGACAACTACCCACAACTACCCACACCGGACAACTACCCACAACTACCAACACCGGACAACTACCCACTACTACCCACACCGGACAACTACCCACACTGGACAACTACCCACAACTACCCACTCCTGACAACTACCCACAACTACCCACTCCGGACAACTACTCACAACTACCCACTCCGGACAACAACCCACAACTACCCACTCCGGAAAACTACTCACAACTACCCACTCCGAACAACTACCCACAACTACCCCCTCCTGACAACTACCCACTCCTGACAACTACACAAAACTACCCACTAAAGACAACAACCCACAACTACCCACTCCTGACAACTACCCACAACTATCCACTCCGGACAACTACACACAACTACCCACTCCGGACAACTGCGCACTACTAACTACTCCGGACAATTGCCCACTCCGGACAACTACCCACTACTAACCACTCCAGATAACTACCTACTACTACCCACTCCGGACAACTACCCAGTCCAGACAACTACCCACTACTACCCACTCCGGACAACTACACACTACTATTCACTCCGGATAACTTCCCACATCTTCTCACTCCTGACAACTACCCACAACTACACACTGTGGACAACTACCTACTCCGGACAACTAACCACTACTACCCACTCCGGACAACTACACACTACTACCCACTCCGGACAACTACCCACTACTACCCACTCCGGACAACTACACACAACTTTCCACTCCGGACAACTACCTACAGCTACCCACTCCGGACAACTACCAACAACTTTCAACTCCGGACAACTACACACTACTACCCACTCTGGACAACTACCCACATCTACTCACTCATGACAACTACGAACAACTACCCACTCCGGACAACTACCCACTACTACCCACTCCGGAAAACTACACACTACTACCCACTCCGGACAACTGCCCACTCCGGACAACTACCCACTACTACCCACTCCGGACAACTACCCACAACTACACACTCCGGACAACTACCCACAACTACCCACTCCGGACAACTGCCCACTACTACCTACTCCGGACAACTGCCCACTCCGGACAACTACCCACAACTACCCACTCCGGACAACTACCCACAACTACCCACTCCGGACAACTACACACAACTACCCACTCCGGACAACTACCCACAACTATCCACGCCGGACAACTACCCACAAGTATCCACTCCGGACAACTACACACAACTACCCACTCCGGACAACTACCCACAACTACCCACTCCGGACAACTACCCACAACTACCCACTCCGGACAACTACCCACAACTACACACTCCGGACAATTACCCACAACTACCCACTCCGGACAACTACCCACAACTACCCACTCCGGACAACTACCCACAACTACCCACTCCGGACAACTACCCACAACTACCCACTCCGGACAACTACACACAACTACCCACTCCGGACAACTACCCACAACTACCCACTCCGGACAACTACCCACAACTCCGGACAACTACCCACTCCGGACAACTACCCACAAGTATCCACTCCGGACAACTACCCACAACTATCCACTAAAAAACAGGCTCAGATGATCGACATCATAGACTATGAAAACATAACGTTAAATTTGCTAACTTAGATGAATTTCTTTAAAAAAGTTTCTTCTATAATGTGCGATGTGCTTTCACTGTTAAAAATACTTATTTACAGCATGCTATTATACCTCTATTGTATATCAACAATTCTAAAATAATGGTTATGTAACGTGTTTTTTCATTGGATAATTTCCGCCATCCAATCCCCGATATAGATTTACAAATGCAATTTGACGCCAGCCTAAATATGGCGGCAATATTTCTTTCGGTTGAGGCAGATGTTCGACATCGCCATCGGAGAAATTTAATTATAACATGTTAAAACGTGTCACCTAAAACATGAAGTGGAGAGAATACGATGATGGTTATCTGTGTGATATATTTCAATTCACCTTTTCTTCGCTTCAAGTGCGTTTGTCTTGAAAGACGATAACCGTTACAGTAAGTGACATTCTCAATCCAGGGACTAACTTAAGTTGATAATGATATCACAGCTAAACCAAATCATATCACAAGGTATTGTCTCCAACCTTTACTGGATAATTCTATAGAGTAAGATATATAAACCTTAATCTCCATTTGAAAGAATCGGACTGACAACATCGGAGGAATTTTCCCGTCAAGATTTCTTGTCGATGCTTCTCTGCGATGTCTGTTGTTTCATTGATCTACCGATATCACATGTTATCACACTGATAATAGTAGTCACGTGATTAGGGAACCGATATCACATGTTATCACACTGATAACAGTAGTCACGTGATTAGGAAACCTACATCACATGTTATCATATGTTTGCTTCTAATATCACCGTCTTTGAGTGTATAAGTCAGATGTTTTCGCATATTGATATCAGTCTTAGTAATATCATACACCCCTGAAATGATATCACACCCCCTTGAAAATAACACGACAACCCCCGGAAAGTGATATCACACCTCCTCTCATACTTTGCCGCTTTCGTTTATCCCCGTGTGATTTGAAGGTAAATATTGCTGACATGGAAGAAATGCGGTTGTTTTTTCTTACGAAAATTAATTAAGAATCCAACTAAAATTTGTGCCGGATTGTGCCGTTTCCGGATTGGTTTCCTTTATTACTGATACACCTGCAGCTGTCGTCTGCGAACGTTAACAGCTAAGCATGGCCAGTAGGACTAATGATGGCGAGGCAATTTCAGAAGAACTGTTTAGTTGGATGAGCTAAAAGAAAAAAAAAAAACATTAAAAAACCTATTATATGACCATTTTGATGTCACACCTCTACTCAGCCCAGGAGTCCTGACATAAGCCTTCAGGTATTCTTTCCGCTGGCTGATATCAAGGACTCACGGAGTGATAAGAGATGTATGTTCATATCAAAGTAGCAGGAAACAGTTAATTTGCATTTTTCCTGAAATTATTGGCCATGTTTGAGATATACAGGTACAGCAGATTGGTTATAAAAACATCATGACATGTATGTATATTGATAAACTACATAACAATTACATTAACAGTAGAGAGATAAAATTCGTGTAAATCAAAAATTTCATCTGATTTCTGACATGTGATTGCCATGGTTACCTACTGAAAAAATGCTAAAAATGCAAAAAATACTGCTAATTCCAACCTAACACTACCACTTTCCAGAAGAAATTTATTTCTAAACACCTATCTTAAAATCAACAACACTGTCATAGTAACAAAGCAAATTCCAACTCGGAAATCCTTCATAACCTGACCACATGTAAACAGTATGAAAATTTCACTTCCTGTAAAGCTGGGTTTTGGTGCGTTTTGGACACAAATTCGAGTCTGCCAAAATAGTAATCTCCAGCACAAAGCTAAATATTATTCTGAAAAAAAAAATGAAACCCCACATTGTCCACTTTAACATGACAAGACCAATTTTAGCAAAAAAAAAAAATGTTTTTTTTTTTAATTTTAATTAAAACCTTTATAATGGGGTAATCTAATGAACAAAAATATCATCCATAGTCACACCGAGAAACTGTGTACTGCTACCTAAGATTTCTAACCATCACACTGATAACAGTAGTCATAGTTGATTAGAACTACATCATCGGTGAAGTGATGAAAAACACGTAAGAAATCATCACTTTGCAATATTGATAAGTTTTTTTTTTAGTTTTTAAGTTTTAGCTATCACCACAAGTGTAATAACATCAAACGGAACTGTGATTGCATTTTGATGACATCAAAAAAAAAAAAAAAAACACAACAACGGAGTGATAATGTCGAGAATCGTCAGAGTGTTGTCACTTTATCTGGGTGTATTCAGTCGTCAGAGTGTTGTGACTTTATCTGGGTGTATTCAGAGTGTTGTGACTTTATCTGGGTGTATTCAGGCGTCAGAGTGTTGTGATTTTATCTGGGTGTACTAGGTGTATTCAGAGTGTTGTGACTTTATCTGGGTGTATTCAGAGTGTTGTGACTTTATCTGGGTGTATTCAGAGTGTTGTGACTTTATCTGGGTGTATTCAGAGTGTTGTGACTTTATCTGGGTGTATTCAGAGTGTTGTGACTTTATCTGGGTGTATTCAGAGTGTTGTGACTTTATCTGGGTGTATTCAGTCGTCAGAGTGTTGTGACTTTATCTGGGTGTATTCAGAGTGTTGTGACTTTATCTGGATGTAATCAGAGTGTTGTGACTTTATCTGGATGTAATCAGAGTGTTGTGACTTAACCAGAGTGTATTCAGAGTGTTGTGACTTTATCTGGGTGTAATCAGAGTGTTGTGACGTTATCCGGGTGTATTCAGAGTGTTGTGACTTTATCTTGATGTAATCAGAGTGTTGTGATTTTATCTGGGTGTATTCAGAGTGTTGTGACTTTATCTGGGTGTATTCAGAGTGTTGTGACTTTATCTGGGTGTATTCAGAGTGTTGTGACTTTATCTGGGTGTATTAAGTCGTCAGAGTGTTGTGACTTTATCTAGGTGTATTCAGAGTGTTGTGAATTTATCTAGATGTATTCAGAGTGTTGTGATTTTATCTGGGTGTATTCAGAGTGTTGTGATTTTATCTGGGTGTATTCAGTCGTCAGAGTGTTGTGACTTTATCTGGGTGTATTCAGAGTGTTGTGACTTTATCTGGGTGTATTCAGAGTGTTGTGACTTTATCTGGGTGTATTCAGTCGTCAGAGTGTTGTGACTTTATCTGGGTGTATTCAGAGTGTTGTGATTTTATCTGGGTGTATTCAGAGTGTTGTGACTTTATCTGGGTGTATTCAGAGTGTTGTGACTTTATCTGGGTGTATTCAGAGTGTTGTGACTTTATCTGGGTGTATTCAGAGTGTTGTGACTTTATCTGGGTGTATTCAGAGTGTTGTGACTTTATCTGGGTGTATTCAGAGTGTTGTGACTTTATCTGGGTGTATTCAGAGTGTTGTGACTTTATCTGGGTGTATTCAGAGTGTTGTGACTTTATCTGGGTGTAATCAGAGTGTTGTGAATTTATCTGGGTGTATTCAGTGTTGTGAATTTATCTGGGTGTATTCAGTCGTCAGAGTGTTGTGACTTTATCTCGGTGTATTCAGAGTGTTGTGAATTTATCTGGGTGTATTCAGAGTGTTGTGAATTTACCTGGGTGTATTCAGAGTGTTGTGACTTTATCTGGGTGTATTCAGAGTGTTGTGACTTTATCTCGGTGTATTGTTCTATAACTCCGTCTTTATCTCGAAGTATTGAGTTGTTACTTCCTTTTTTCGGTGTGTGGTTATCTCGAGGTTGTATGGTATAAACTAGTCTATATCTAACAGTATGGTTTTAGTAGTATCAATATCTGGATGTGTTTGTTCCGGCTAAGTAAAGCGGTTTAGCTGTACATATACAGATGCTACTTCCGTTAATGTACGCAAGGCTTGTATTGAGAGTTTAACTTCTAATCCTGTTCAATCAAAAACGTTACAAGGCAACTGAAGCACTTAAACACTTAAAAATAAACACAAGATGGCATGAGACGGCCTATTACTCGAGGAAACTTGTACGTCACATACGGTAATGGACATAACCGCGGACGGAAATAGTTCGCGTTTGTAGAGACTTCGTCAAGATACACTTTAAACATGCCGTAAATCACGAGGAAAGAAATAAATATTGCTTTAGGTATTTTGACATCGATTTGTTGTTACTTTTCACGTGCAATTAACAGCAAAAACAACAATCATTAGTGGCCCACATATCTCACATTGCTGTGACCTTCGTAGAACTTCGGATTTCTCGGCCTGTTTGCAATATGCACTGCCGCCATGGAATATACAAGGTTACATCTGAGTCACCATGTTAAACGCAAGAAGAGTCGCCAGGTTACACGGAAGTCAATATGTTACACGGAAATCACTATGTTACACGCAAGAAGAGTCGCCAGGTTACACGGAAGTCACTTTGTTACACACAAGAAGGGTCACCAGGTTACACGGAAGTCACTATGTTACACACAAGAAGAGTCACCAGGTTACACGTAGGTCAATATGTAACAAGGATGAAGAGTCACCAGGCTACACGGCAGTCACTATGTTACACGGAAGAAAAGTCACCAGGTTACACGTAAGTCAATATGTAACACGGATGAAGAGTCACCAGGCTACACGGCAGTCACTATGTTACACGGAAGAAAAGTCACCAGGTTACACGTAAGTCAATATGTAACACGGATGAAGAGTCACCAGGCTACACGGCAGTCACTATGTTACACGGAAGAAAAGTCACCAGGTTACACGTAAGTCAATATGTAACACGGATGAAGAGTCACCAGGCTACACGGCAGTCACTATGTTACACGGAAGAAAAGTCACCAGGTTACACGTAAGTCAATATGTAACACGGATGAAGAGTCACTGGGTTACACGGAATTACTAAGTAAGTCGGAGAAAGTGCGGGAAAATTGAAATTCAAAGAATCTTGGGAAGCAAGTTCAAGGGACATGCCATTCTGACATGGTTGAAAGCTTGCCCTGTATTGGGTGAAATCAGGGACATGACATTCTGACATGGTTGAAAGCATGCCCTGTATTGGGTGAAATCAGGGATATGGCATTCTGACATGGTTGAAAGCTTGCCCTGTATTGGGTGAAATCAGGGACATGGCATTCCGACATGGTTGAAAGCTTGCCCTGTATTGGGTGAAATCAGGGATATGGCATTCTGACATGGTTGAAAGCTTGCCCTGTATTGGGTGAAATCAGGGACATGGCATTCTGACATGGTTGAAAGCTTGCCCTGTATTGGGTGAAATCAAGCCGTATTTTGTCTGATGTACAGAAGCTATTGTTTCACTGGCTTCAGTAGTATATCGAGTGTCTCTTTCCTCGTGCTTTCCTGCAGAGAACACTGGCAAGGAAGGAATTTAAATACAAGGATTCGCACGGTTTGAACGATGAATGTTCAAGATTCAATTTACAATACTGTGGGTTTATCGTTATTGTCTAGGTAATGACTCCCCCCTCCTGAGCCCTCTATTAAAGGGCACTGTAAATGAGTAACCAATACTCTGCTTATTATGTACATTTAACCAGGTCATCTAATTCCAATTAGGACGAAGTAATTTTTACTACATCAAAATTGCCATGTTTTTGGTTTTTTTTGTAATAATTTCGTTGTTCATAAGCAGATGTTGTCTCAGGATGAACGATAATCATTTATTTTGTTTGGTTTGGCCTTTGGAGTACACTACAGCCAGACACGGATTTTCGTGTTTTTACAAATGAAATTTTAAGCAGACTTGTGACACACCGAATAATAGATACAGTATACCATAGCCTTGTTATGACGTACATAGTGACCCTGAAACTGAATGGTGACATGGTTGAAATGGTTTACACAGAAAGCAAACTGTACTTCGGATACGGAATGGAAAACAGGTCCTTATCCTTTGTAAATAATCAAGTCTGCCTCCAGCGTTTTTGTACAGGTGTGAGTAATTCAATCTTTTGTTTGAAATTCAGAAATATTCCACGTTTTTCCCCATCTTGTATTCGCTTCACTTCCGTTTCAACTTTCTTCCGGTTATCGGAGTTTTATCGCAGTCGAATGATTTCTCCCCAATTATATTCCAGAAAAAATTTGAAAGGACTAGTTAATGATTCACACGACCCACAAATCCTTAGTATTATCAGCAACAAGTTTCTTTAATGAAAAACAGAGCTTGTATATTTACGTATTAAGAGAGGCGACAAAAAACAGCAATTATATAGCTGGTGACGATAACGAAGTAACCTTTTGCTTGTGACATGTAGGTATTTCTAAACTGCAAAATGACCATACCTGTATAATGATATATGCTGTTAATGCCCTTGAATTGTTAGGTATGGATACTGAGGTGTTAGGTACGGATACTGAGGTGTTAGGTATGGATACTGAGGTGTTAGGTATGGATACTGAGGTGTTAGGTATGGATACCGAGGTGTTAGGTATGGATACTGAGGTGTTAGGTATGGATACTGAGGTGTTAGGTATGGATACTGAGGTGTTAGGTTTGGATACTGAGGTGTTTGGTATAGATAGTGAGGTGTTTGGTATGGATACTTAGGTGTTTGGTATAGATAGTGAGGTGTTTGGTATGGATACTGAGGTGTTTGGTATAGATAGTGAGGTGTTTGGTATGGATAATTAGGTGTTAGGTAGGGACAGTGAGGTGTTAGGTATGGATACTGAAGTATTAAGTATGGATTCTGAGGTGTTAGGTTTGGATACTGAGGTGTTGGGTATGCATACTGAGGTGTTAGGTATGGATACTGAGGTGTTAGGTATGGATACTGAGGTGTTAGGTATGGATACTGAGGTGTTAGGTATGGATACTGAGGTGTTGGGTATGGATACTGAGGTGTTAGGTATGGATACTGAGGTGTTAGGTATGGATACTGAGGTGTTTGGTATGGATACTGAGGTGTTAGGTAAGGATACTGAGGTGTCAGGTATGGATACTGAGGTGTTAGGTATGGATACTGAGGTGTTGGGTATGGATACTGAGGTGTTAGGTATGGATACTGAGGTGTTAGGTATGGATACTGAGGTGTTAGGTATGGATACTGAGGTGTTGGGTATGGATACTGAGGTGTTAGGTATGGATACTGAGGTGTTAGGTATGGATACTGAGGTGTTAGGTATGGATACTGAGGTGTTAGGTATGGATACTGAGGTGTTAGGTATGGATACTGAGGTGTTGGGTATGGATACTGAGGTGTTTGGTATGGATACTGAGGTGTTTGGTATGGATACTGAGGTGTTAGGTATGGATACTGAGGTGTTTGGTATGGATACTGAGGTGTTAGGTAAGGATACTGAGGTGTCAGGTATGGATACTGAGGTGTTAGGTATGGATACTGAGGTGTTGGGTATGAATACTGAGGTGTGTACTGAGGTGTTAGGTATGGATACTGAGGTGTTGGGTATGGATACTGAGGTGTTAGGTACGGATACTGAACTGTTAGGTATGGATACTGAGGTGTCAGGTATGGATACTGAGGTGTTGGGTATGGATACTGAGGTGTTAGGTACGGATACTGAGGTGTTAAGTACGGATACCGAGGTGTTAGGTATGGATACTGAGGTGTTTGGTACGGATACTGAGGTGTCAGGTACGGATACTGAGGTGTTAGGTATGGATACTGAGGTGTTAGGTATGGATACTGAGGTGTCAGGTATGGATACTGAGGTGTCAGGTACGGATACCGAGGTGTTAGGTATGGATACTGAGGTGTTAGGTATGGATACTGAGGTGTTTGGTACGGATACTGAGGTGTCAGGTACGGATACTGAGGTGTTAGGTATGGATACAGAGGTGTTTGGTATGGATACTGAGGTGTTGGGTATGGATACTGAGGTGTTTGGTATGGATACTGAGGTGTTTGGTATAGATAGTGAGGTGTTTGGTATGGATACTTAGGTGTTTGGTATGGATACTGAGGTGTTTGGTATAGATAGCGAGGTGTTTGGTATGGATACTTAGGTGTTTGGTATGGATACTGAGGTGTTAGGTATGGATACTGAGGTGTTAGGTATGGATACTGAGGTGTTTGGTATGGATAATTAGGTGTTAGGTATGGACACTGAGGTGTTAGGTATGGACACTGAGGTGTTAGGTAGGGACAGTGAGGTGTTAAGTAGGGACACTAAGGTGTTAGGTATGGACACTGAGGTGTTAGGTGTGGATACTGGGGTGTTGGGTATGGATACTGAGGTGTTAGGTACGGATACTGAACTGTTAGGTATGGATACTGAGGTGTCAGGTATGGATACTGAGGTGTTGGGTATGGATACTGAGGTGTTAGGTACGGATACTGAGGTGTTAAGTACGGATACCGAGGTGTTAGGTATGGATACTGAGGTGTTAGGTATGGATACTGAGGTGTTAGGTATGGATACTGAGGTGTTAGGTATGGATACTGAGGTGTTAGGTATGGATACTGAGGTGTTAGGTATGGATACTGAGGTGTTAGGTACGGATACTGAGGTGTTAGGTATGGATATTGACACATCCATTTTGATGTGTCAACCATGTGTCTGACCCATTTATCTTCGTGATAGGTTCTATCACCGCTATTTCTCTAATGAAGGTTTTACCACTAAACTCGTCGGAGTTTCAAAAAGAACCAATTCTTTTCAGCAGATGGAAATAACAACACGGAAATCTATCCTTCCCTTATTGATATATGACTTCGTTAAGCGACATGAAAGAGAGCTATTAACGAAACGACTGTTCAAACATTTATATGTTTAAACCGAGGTCATGGGAAAAAATTCAGAAAGGATGTCGTTAAACTTCTGAACTTCAAAAAAATGTTGAAATCTGCACCACAACTACATTAACTACACGACCGATCAACAAGTCCCAACTACATGGTGCAGGTTTAATTTGTTACGTCATTATACAATTGATGCAAGTTCATCGGTATTTCATCCTAACTAGATCAACAAGTCGTTATGTGTCGGAGTGGAGGTTTGAGCGCGGGTTGTCACGTGCAGCGATAGTACAGGTCATGTGTCTATGACGTCACTAGACGTGATATTAAGACACTTTGTAAATGTTTGCTACCAAATGATATATATCTCGACAACTTAAGGAAATATCTCTATTAATTTAATCGATGTTTCACTTATATATTAATCTTTATTTCTGTAGTGTGTACTTTACACTCCGATGTTCTCGCGTGTTTTGTAATAAATCTGTATCGATACTAATTTCCTCCGGATGCCTGATTATTAATAATAATTCTTCGAGAGTCACCACTTATCATATTAGTACACCGTTAAAAGCCACGCCCATTATCTATATCGGTTCCGCAGTAGCACAGAGCTATCTGACAACTACAGACCGTAGTCAATAACAGTTTTATTAGAATTTCTGGTTAACAACATCTTCGTAAAGTTTGGTGGCAAGATCTTCCAACAGACTATTGGCATGGGATCTAACTGCACCCTTCTGTTGGCCGGCTTGTTTTTTTACATACGAGGTGGAATTTATGATAGTTCTTATTAAAACAGGTCACAAAGACATTGCTAGGTCGTTTAAAATCACTTTCTGATATATTGCTGACGTCTTGTCTTTAAATAACCAGAAAAATTTGACAACATCCATTTTATACCCACCAGTATTGGAAATCAAAGACACGACAGACTCTTCTACATCAGCTGCTTATCTCTATCTTTTCCTACAACGAAACCAACATGGACAGCTTTCCAGCAAGTTGTATGATGAACGTGATAATTAAAGTTTCTCTATTGTGAATTTTCGACTTCTGAATAGCAATATCTCTGCATCCCCAACCGATGGTGTTTGCATGTCGTAGCTGATTCGATATTCAAGGGCTTGTTCCCATTATCACGATTTTTGTGCAAGAAGTCGTCAACTGAAGGACAAACTCGTAACTCATTGTTTCAAAAGATGCAGGTTGATCTTTATAACAGTTGTCATAGTGATATAGAAATATATATATGAAATATTCTATTTGTGCAATATGAAGCAGGACGTGTTTGATGTTCGTTAGTCTGCCTGTTGGTTACGTTGTTGATTTAAATCTTGTTTTCATTTGAGAACGTGACATTACTTACTTGGATTGATCAAAGTTTACATGGCGGGTGTCGTCGGCGAAGCAGAAGACGCTTACTCTTCCGGAACACCTGGTCTTGACCTCCATGTTACTTTTCAGGAGTCTCCGTGTAATTTTTTCTTTTGTTTATACTTTGTTCCAGTATTGTTGAATTTGATTTTTGATTATGATCGTTTTGATATGTTAGTATTTTCTCGATGTTATTCATTTCACTTTACATCAAACAAATATTAAATCACCAGGATTTTCATCATTACTCCGTCAAGCGTGAGTCACGTGCCGCAATGCTAGGGAAGAAGCAATGTAATGCTTCAAAGCTTCATCAGTTGTCCGCCACATTATTTTAGATATTTTTATTTATCTCGGCTGTAATATGTAATGTATTTTGGGATTTCTGTGAGACATTCATTGCCATGGTAGTCTGTATTTACAAGGATCTTAAAGTGACACAAAATGTACCGCGTGAAACATAACATTTCGAATGATTTGTAAAATGGTCCCCAGACAAAAATAATCATTTTCGTCTACATTACAAAAAGGTTCACTCCACAAAGTTGACATTTTAAGACTTACCTACATTTTGTTTGGATTTAAGTGAGAATCTCCTTTTGGCGTAAAAATATCTTTCTCTCTCAGTACTGTCTTTGTTAGCTTTCTGTAATGGCGACCTCGATGTATGTTTTTTTACAGTCAGTTACTTAACAGTGATGTAACTCTCAGCTGTACAATCGTAAAATACAAATAAACAGACATATTAATTCTACTCAGTGGTTGACCAAATAACAAAGGTAAACCCAGACTAATTAAAGGTCCTTCGTCAAGACCATGAAATCCGGTCCGGATAATGGGTATCCGTCCGTCCAGAAAATTAGTAACATGTTCCAGTCTTTCAATATACCAGACAAAACAGTAATGTAGTTTTTATAGCATATTTCTAACCATAAACTGTCTCCAGCACATTTTGTTACTGTGATTAAAACGTACTTTGTGAGCAGACAAAGTGTATTTTAACGTCGTTGCCAATCATCTCTATCTTAATTGTTGACTTACGATGAGGATGTATCGGGTTTCCATAAAACATATGATAAGCAGAAAGTCCATGTCAGTTTTATCAAAAGCTCCTTGAAAAACGAATTACGTCAGCGCAATAATTGTTAAGCAATTTTGTTTGTCTGTTTAATACAAACAGGTGTGCCTTTTTGTCGTACGCGATAAATGGAGATCTCCTTACCCAGAGCGACAGTTTTTGGTCTTGCTAGATCTCAATTCTCAGCTACATGTGAGCGATATTTACCGACAAGTGACGTCATAATAAAAATGATGTCACATTCACTTGTCTTTCTGACGTATCACCGCAAAGGGATATTGAATCAAATAATACAGCTAAATCTACATTCTTATAAAACAGGGTGTGTAGAGCGATCACGTTAATTGAATATTGTAATTAACGGGCAACAAATGCACCATATGACACGACACCAACGAAAACCCGTACAGAACATATCACGCCTCACGCCAATGACGCGACACCAACGAAAACCGGCACAGAACATATCATGCCTCACGCCAATGACATGACACCAACGAAAACCGATACAGAACATATCATGCCTCACGCCAACGACGCGACACCAACGAAAACCGGTACAGAACATATCATACCTCACGCCAATGACGCGACACCAACGAAAACCGGTAGAGAACATATCATGCCTCACGCCAATGACGCGACACCAACCAAAACCGGTACAGAACATATCATGCCTCACGCCAATGACACGACACCGACCAAAACCGGTACAGAACATATCATGCCTCACGCCAATGACACGACACCGACCAAAACCGGTACAGAACATATCATGCCTCACGCCAATGACACGACACCGACCAAAACCGGTACAGAACATATCATGCCTCACGCCAATGACACGACACCAACGAAAACCGGTACAGAACATATCATGCCTCACGCCAATGACACGACACCGACGAAAACCGGCACAGAACATAATACGCCAACCTTTATGGGTACACACGTTCATATGTTGGACAAAAAGTTATCAAAAATAACTATGAAAATAAAACAAATTATAATGTTTGTTACTCTGAGAAATTTAAGCGTCAGTAAGTATAATCCTATGTAGTTTAAGCAGCGACGTAGACATGAAAAGTCCTATAATTTGTGACCCGTGACCTAGATATGAAAAGACCTGTATTTTGTAACCCGCGACCTAGATATGATAAGACCTATATTTTGTAACCCGCGACCTAGATATGAAAAGACCTGTATTTTGTAACCCGCGACCTAGATATGATAAGACCTGTATTTTGTAACCCGCGACCTAGATATGATAATACTTTTATTTTGTAACCCGAGACCTAGATATGACAAGACCTGTATTTTGTAACCCGCGACCTAGATTTGATAAGACCTGCACATTGTAACCCGCGACCTAGATTTGATAAAACCTGCACATTGTAACCCGCGACCTAGATATGATAAGACCTGTATTTTGTAACCCGCGACCTAGATTTGATAAGACCTATAGCTTGTAACCAGTGACCTAGATTTGATCAAACCTGCACATTGTAACCCGCGACCTAGATATGATAAGACCTGTATTTTGTAACCCGCGACCTAGATTTGATAAAACCTGCACATTGTAACCCGCGACCTAGATATGATAAGACCTGCACATTGTAACCCGCGACCTAGATTTGATAAAACCTGCACATTGTAACCCGCGACCTAGATATGATAAGACCTATATTTTGTAACCCGCGACCTAGATATGATAATACTTTTATTTTGTAACCCGAGATATGATCAGACCTGGTGACTATTTATGTAGTAAGTGGTAAGTGTGCTATAATTAGACCATATTACTTTATCATACAACAGTTAGTGTGGTCGCACTCGACGAAAAATCGATTGTTAAACGAAATATTGGACTTTATTTGGAATACAGCTTTTAATGAGTATTGGAAAAAATATTGTGTGAGGATGGATTAAGATTCTAAAAATGTGAATTTTGGTGTTTTCCTGGGAAATTGAATTGAAAATGTGTCTCGTTTTTTATAGGAGATATTGAAATTAGATTCGACACAGAAAACGCCTACAGGATGTTACCGGATCAGAACAGATGCAGTTGGAATCATAATAACGGTATCATACCATACAGCCAAAATAGTTTTGTCGTCAGGAATACTTTCTACTGTGATGGATGGATATAAAGAGAACATTCACTATTGGATTTGAAATTAGAGAGCATTTCAGAATCGAGATGAGGGGATCACAGACTTTCGCATAAATGCTGCACAAACTTCAGACAAATCGCTTTTTTATTCATATTTTTTAAACATGTGATATCGTATTTGTATCGATCTTCTGTCTCCTTTTGTTAAATTTAGCAAACACATGTAGAGATATTTAATTGGTCTCTGTCTATATGTGATTTCGCGTGTCATGCTTGCATTTTCAATTCCTCTGCTGAAAACTGTTCAAAATCATATTATACCAAAGCATTGTTACCGTGATTCCAGTACGGTCTTAAGTTACTAAGAACATTTCGAATTTTACAATCTATGTTATATTTACGGTTACATGCGGAAAATTTTTCAATGCACTCAATTTCTGAACACATATCAGGCTGTTGTCCGCTAGTCGATACATGTACCACGGATACCGAGCTTCTTCGGACTGTCTCTTGGCCTGGTATTCTTGTTATGCGTTCCTGAAACTGTACTAAAATATTATCAATAAAAGACGTGACTTAAATGAATAATGAAAGTTAGTAAATAATTTTTATTTCTCTAATTAAAAAATTGTATATATTTCATTTCCGACCACGAGGCGATAGGGTTGGTGAAAGTCACACATTTAGGCAAAGTCATACATAAACGCTGTGATACAGAAATTCTCTCTACCTGGTCACCGTTGTCGATACTATGCCTGGGGTATGTTACCATATAGTAGGGAACTATATTTTGTATGAAAAACCACACAGATATCTTTCATGCAGTAATAGAAACCATACAAACTGCAGCCTGAGAAGTATAGTACCGGTCCATAACCTCAACAAACGGCTGTGTATAACATCCATTACTCATCACAATTTTAAGATTTATCACCAAAATCTTAAAATCATTTTGTGTGTTTATTTTCATTCATTAAATTACCCTTTCATATTTGCGGAGAGAAAAAAAAACATTTGTAATTATTTTATCTTTAACGTGTGTTCGTTCTTTGGTTCCTTACTTACGTAATTAATCAATTAAGCAAATGGATTCTCATTCAATTTTAGTAAAATGCATGGGCGCAGTCATGAACTTTGAAAATACATAGCAGAAGTTCGATTACCTGTTTCAAAGGCATAAACAATCATTAGATAGACTTCTATTGGGAGATAATACAGCTGAAAATCTCTCCCTTGAAATAATTGCCTCGATATCAAGATGCAATTAACATTAAAATATGTGAAAAAAAAATGATAAAAAATAGAGAAAGAAAAAAACACGAGCAATAAAAAAAATGCCATTTATGACACTGTCTAGTGTAACGTATAGTGTTGTAAATGACCTAATTATTATCTTAATTAATTTCTTTATTAATTACTTATTCCCCACAGGTATTCTATACAGGTAGTTTTATTAGAATTTTATTAGTTTTCACCTGCATTGGTAATAAGTGTTTATTTTCGAGTGTCAGTATACTTGAATATTGATAATGTTGAAATTTCAAATGGTTTCAAGTAGATCCAAATGAAAAGTGATTGAAAAAAAACAAAGCGGCGCTTACGTCATTTTTTGTTCTTGTTCTAACACCTGTAAAAATGTGATGATTCATCTTTAGCACGTGATCATGTCTTGTAGCTCTAACTGAGTTCCAGTGTCGTTTGATGAGCATAAACACCGGCGCTAATCGCGTACAACATCTGCCATAGACAAATAGTACACTTCAGAATAGTCCATACACAGCCATATACAGCACGCCAGCCCAGATTCCATTACTCCACGCTATCGATTCATTTAGACACGGCGTCGCTTCTTATTAATGGCGAGTTTGATCGAGTACCCAAGAGACCACGAATGATTGAGAAAAATGACAAACTTATCTGAAGGTGAGGAGAATTATTTTCAGACAAACTGCCAATGAGAAGAAAACCAATCTATGCTTGTACTTAGAAATGAGATCCTGGGGTCAGGGAAAGAGACGGGGGATGGGGGAATTTCACATCTCTGGCATATCGGCCGTTATGGTCGCGCAGGTTTATGAAAGTGACGATCAAAGCAGTGACTGACCGCGCGCGATTCTGTATGTGAGTTTTGGTTATGTCAATACAGCATATTTCTCGAATTCATTTAATTTTCGTCATTTTTAACCAATAATATATCAAAATAAACTTTTGCTGATAAAAATAAACCAAGAAAAATAAAGATTCGTTATTGAAACTTCAAATCGGATAATTGTGTTCCGTGTGGGGTTTATCGAAATTTACCATAATTCGGTTGAATACGGAGGTATATTGGTCTCTGTGTAAGGAGTGAATAAAGTTTCCCTTCCACAGGAACAATAAACATATTATTATACTAAACCAAAGAAATAACAAGACAATAACTGTAATAGGCTTACGTCCTATAATTGTCGACTGCTGGAGGTACTCGGAACTCGAGGAATAAAAATGTAAAGGTGTCTTTCTAAGGAAACCCCGAAGAAGGAAATTATAACAGAGAAACTCGTATTTGCCCTCGAGTGATTGACGTGACCTAGTCACATATGCTGCCACGAAGCTTTATAAAAGTGTCGCTGTACAAGAATTTGGCGAATTACTTTTCTTTATGATTGTAGCCTGTACACAGCCGATGGGAATTAGCCTGTTTTTATATTACGTCAGTCTCATATTAACTCTACTCAGTTCCACATTTGATGTCATTCCGTCAATTTTATATCAACCACTACGTTGTGTCACGCCATGGTTTCTCTCGGGTGCAATGTGTAGGAATAAATCCGTTTTTATGAACAATATTCAAACAAAAGACAGATGACACCTTTCAACACTGACTGTCATAGATTCAATATATGCGGACAAATAAATTAATGAAAAAATGAAAATTTTGAAATATGGTAGCCCTATGTCTAGATTTTTTTATCATTTTTCCCGGCCAGTTTGGATTTTCGCTAGCAGCCTCTTAGGTTTCAAATTTTAGCCCTTTGCGTCCCTGACGAGTTCTAGAAGGACAAAACAGCTGTACGATGCAGTGTAATTCATTGTTTCGCTCTGCTGTATCTAACTCTGCATTGTGAGGTGCTGTTCACTTGTGTCTTTTGTATAAGCTTGTATCATACAGCGCGCTCTCCTTCCAGGACTCGTCAGTGTAGCTAGAAGCTTGAAATGTGAATTTCTAAAAGTCGATTTTTAGATATCAAATTCGTCCTTAACATAGAGAGGGAGTACAGATCTAAAATTCATTTGTAATATTGTCAGTTTACGCCCCTCCCTGAACCCCCCCCCCCCCTCACACACATTTTTTTTGTCCATAAAATTGTGGTTTCTTGGGTTACATCGTCCACCAGCTAAGATTTGTTCATCATTTCACAATGTCAAAAAATCTCTGCACTACAATATATTCAGAATTCTGAAAACTCTTGACATGTACGTGGTTCGTCAATGAATTGGTTCGGTGACATGTACAGACAAGAATGAGCGTACAATTACATTACATATACATAGAGAGATTTGTCGATGATTGAGGTCACTAAAGACCCATTCGCGTGTACTTCGCAATGATCTCAATTTCTCTTGAGCATAGATGTTCAATTTGTCAGTAATCTATTTGTCACATTTTTCACAGATGATAATTCTACAAACTTATCGATGTGGTACCATAACATTGTTAGCCTAATTGTTCCGGATACTAGTGTTGCCCCTTTCCGTTACGATCCGGGCAGGAATAGTCTCCCTAGTCGTGTAGACAGTAATACAACAATTCCCGTTAACTCTCAGACGTTGATTTTAAAGTAGCCGTCGAACATTATCTGATTGGATCAAGATACGTGTAATAATATCTTTAGACAACTTGTCGCAACAATATGCTTTTAATACTAACAAATCTGATGAGATAACAGGACTATTTTTAAATATTTGAACAGAATATTCGGTTAATATCACATAAAAATTCCGTTTATAAGATTCTACTCATTAACAATACGTACACAAAAACTCCGGGATAAAAGATTTCCTTCCTGTTTAATTTTGAAATAAATTGATGTCGACGATTTAAGTGCAGTTGAAAATTGAATGTTTGAAGTTATTGTTTGGTGATAATGATCAGCAGAGTAAAGAATTTGAAATGTATACTTGTTCCTAACAATTTGAAAACAGTTTCACGTTCTGACATAAATTGTGTGATGTAATGCTTGTTATTGCAATGTGTCAATTAGTGACCCTTTCAGCGATATAATATAGAATAGATGATATCCATGGCTCCTCACCGCGACATTGTACTACAGTGTACACCTCCATCCTTAGAGTTATTGCTTAAAATGACAGCAGTTTTGTTAATTAAAGGACAGTCACCCCGATATATGGATTTGAGTGTGTGTTTCTGAGGGCGGGGATGAGTGGTGTTTGTGTGTGTGTGTGTGTGTGTGTGTGTGTGTTTTTGGGGGGGGGGGTTGTCTCCCGATCTATTGGGAGGAGGGAGTGAGCGTTTTTGAGTGGGGTTGTCTCCCGATGTATGGGGAGTGAGCGAGAGTTTTTGAGTAGGGGATGTCTCCCGATGTATGGGGAGGAGTGAGTGTTTTTGAGTGGGGGTGTCTCACGATGTACGGGTAGGAGGGAGTGAGTGTTTTTGAGAAGGGGTGTCTTCCGATGTATGGGGAGTGAGTGAGTGTTTTTGAGTGGGGGATGTCTCCCGATGTATGGGGAGAAAGGAGTGAGTGTTTTTGAGTGGGGTATGTCTCCCGAGGTATGGGGAGTGAGTGAGTGTTTTTGAGTGGGGGATGTCTCCCGATGTATGGGGAGGAAGGAGTGAGTGGTTTTGAGTGGGGGATGTCTCCCGATGTATGGGGAGGAGGGAGTGAGTGTTTTTGAGTAGGGGATATCTCCCGATGTATGGGGAGGAGTGAGTGTTTTTGAGTGGGGATGTCTCACGATGTACGGGTAGGAGGGAGTGAGTGTTTTTGAGAAGAGGTGTCTCCCGATGTATGGGGAGTGAGTGAGTGTTTTTGAGTGGGGGATGTCTCCCGATGTATGGGTAGGAGGGAGTGTGTTTTTGAGAAGGGGTGTCTCCCGATGTATGGGGATTGAGTGAGTGTTTTTGAGTGGGGATGTCTCATGAGGTATGGGGGAGTGTGTGAGTGTTTTTGAGTAGGGGATGTCTCCCGAGTAATGGGGATTGAGTGAGTGTTTTTGAGTAGGGGATATCTCCCGATGTATGGGGAGAAGTGAGTGAGTGTTTTTGAGTGGGGTTGTCTCCCGAGGTATGGGAAGGAGTGAGTGTTTTTGAGTGGGGGTGTCTCCCGAGATATGGGGAGGAGGGAGTGAGTGTTTTTGAGTAGGGGATGTCTCCCGATGTATGGGGAGTGAGTGCGTGTTTTTGAGTAGGATTGTCTCCCGAGATATGGGGAGGAGGGAGTGAGTGTTTTTGAGTGGGGTTTTCCCCCGATGTATGGGGAGAAGGGAGTGAGTGTTTTTGAGTGGGGTTGTCTCCCGAGGTATGGGAAGGAGTGAGTGTTTTTGAGTGGGGGATGTCTCCCGATGTATGGGGAGGAGGGAGTGAGTGTTTTTGAGTGGGGATGTCTCGCGAAGTATGGGGGAGTGAGTGCTTGTTTTTGAGTGGGGATGTCTTACGAGGTATGGTGAGTGAGTGTTTTTGAGTGTGGGATGTCTCCCGATGTATGGGGAGTGTGTGAGTGTTTTTGAGTAGGGGTGTCTTCCGAGGTACATGGAGGATGGAGTGCGTGTTTTTGAGTGGGAATGTCATACGAGGTATGGTGAGTGAGTGTTTTTGAGTGTGGGATGTCTCCCGATGTATGGGGGAGTGAGTGCGTGTTTTTGAGTGGGGATGTCTTACGAGGTATGGTGAGTGAGTGTATGTTTACAACATTACGACGTTATCGAGTTGTCTAGAACTACAATGCGTCAATTCTAATAAATAACAATAAAAAAGGTATTCCACGTAATAACATACTCATGACATATCTTTTGGGAACTACGCAACAGAATTGATCAATGATTTGAAAAATAACACAGGGATACCGAGACATGAAACAAACACGCTATTTTTTGAAGTGTCGCTCGTACTAAACTTAACAGTCACATTACACTTTTTTCATAGTCAGACCAGTCGTTTCACTAACACTTTTAATAGCGAAAGCATCAAGTGGGGAGTTGTAACCATTTTACAGACTTATATCAGTCAGGGAACAGAAGTCTGGCTCACAAGGATGAACGTTTAACTAAAATTCAAAATTGAGGCAAGGGATTCAGGAGAAAGTAGAGAATACACTGTGTATCTGATATATATATAAATATATAGTAAAACAAGTATTTTCTGTTTGTGTAATTAACAAATGTTATGTTACGCATGTGTAATAGGGTATTGATATAAAGGGGTTTCGGGGTCTGCGTCATCACAGAGGTATTTGTAATGTTGTTTAAACATGTCTACCTGGCGTAGTAACTGGGAGATCTTTCACGAGCCCAGGAAAGGTAGCTACTCTGATGGTTTATATAGAGAAACAAAGCTTTCATGAAATATAGAGACAATGGTTTTGTGTTCTATCAAAATACAGCATACATTACGGGCATCTTTGTGATCAGGTTGATACTAAACGATGTTAACTTGTGATGACTCAATGTGTTAATTTATCTAATAATAATAATGTTTGCTGGTACCTGTTTACTGTGAGGATGGTTGTTAACGTTCGGCTATTATTTATGTTGTTTTAATTAAACTAATTATTGCTTTTATCTGATAACGATAATATTTGTCTTTTCATCTTATATTACACAACATAACGGGAAGGTGCGTCTGTCTTATAATGATACAGAGAATCTGTTTTATCTGATAACGATAATGTACGTCATTCTGTATGTATATCTTATGACGGCAACGTGTTTCTTCTCGCTTTATAAAGATAAACTTGGTCTTTTTATCTGATAATGGCGATGGGTATTGTTTTTTTATCTGACAATGATAGATAAAGTATCTCATTTTATCTTCTGATGATAAAATGTGTGATTTTTATCTAATAATGTTTATGTGTTTTTTTTTGTCGTATAATTGTTACATTTGTATTTTTTTTGTTTTCACAATTGTTTGTTTATCTAGTTATTTGATTGAAGCAATGTTCTACCATTAGATCTAATGACGGTAATGTGTTTTGTGTT
The DNA here is from genome assembly GCF_031769215.1 of Ylistrum balloti. Classification (NCBI taxonomy): domain Eukaryota; kingdom Metazoa; phylum Mollusca; class Bivalvia; order Pectinida; family Pectinidae; genus Ylistrum; species Ylistrum balloti. The sequence continues at coordinate 29,112 of NW_026782463.1, read as the reverse complement.
GTGACTGTTATCCGTGGTATAATATGATGATATTGTTAGATTTGTGTTGTAACAATTTTTTTTCTGTTTTACTGGTTACGTATTAGATCACACAAGACTTTGTTTACAGATTAATACCTTACAGTGGTAATCTTCGGAGTTTTCTAACGATAATATCTATCATAACTACCTTTCCTTGTGACGTGATAATATTTGTTATAACTATCTTTACTTGTGACGTGATAATATCTGTTATAACTATCTTTACTTGTGACGTGATAATATCTGTTATAACTATCTTTACTTGTGACGTGATAATATCTGTTATAACTATCTTTACTTGTGACGTGATAATATCTGTTATAACTATCTTTACTTGTGACGTGATAATATCTGTTATAACTATCTTTACTTGTGACGTGATAATATCTGTTATAATTATCTTTATCTGTGACGTGATAATATCTGTTATAACTATCTATACTCGTAACGTGATAATATCTGTTATAACTGTCTTTACTTGTGACGTGATAATATCTGTTATAACTATCTTTCCTTGTGACGTGATAATATCTGTTATAACTATCTTTCCTTGTGACGTGATAATATCTGTTATGACTAGCTTTAGTCGTGACGTGATGATATCTTTTATAATTATCTTTACTTGTGACGTGATAATATCTGTTATAAATATCTTTACTTGTGACGTGATAATATCAGTTATAACTATCTTTACCTGTGACGTGATAATATCTGTTATAACTATCTTTACTTGTGACGTGATAATATCTGTTATAACTATCTGATAATATCTGTGTGACGTGATAATATCTGTTATAACTTTATCTATGTCTTTATTTGTTATAACTACCTTTACTCGACGTGATAATATCTGTTATAATTATCTTTCCTTGTAACGTGATAATATCTATTACAACTATCTTTACTCGTGACGTGATAATATCTGTTATAATTATCTTTATTTATGACGCAATATATGCCACTCAATTAGTTTTGCTGATGGCAATGAAAAATAATGTTTATTGCAGGGAATTGAAATGTTTATGTTATTTACTTTTTGGTCAATTTGTTTTTTTGTTTCCTTCTGACGTTTAATTTGGATGATGAAAATGCGATTTTATACATTATTTTTAAGTTGATAATTTGATTTTGCTGATGGCTGTTTTAAACTATTAATCTGATAATAAAATAATATAATTTGTAACTATGTACAGTTTATCTGTGTGGTGATGGAAATGATATCTCATGTTTATCTGTGTGAAATGGAGATGGAAATAATATTTATCTTTTGTTTATCTGTGTGAACTGGATATATAAATCAGATTTATCTTCCGTTTATCTGTGTGAATTGGAGATGGAATTAATATTTATCTGACGTTTATCTGTGTGAAATGGAGATGGAAATAATATTTATCTGACGTTTATCTGTGTGAACTGGAGATGTAAATAATATTTATCTGACGTTTATCTGTGTGAACTGGAGATGTAAATAATATTTATCTTACGTTTATCTGTGTGAAATGGAGATGGAATTAATATTTATCTGACGTTTATCTGTGTGAAATGGAGATGGAAATAATATTTATCTGACGTTTATCTGTGTGAACTGGAGATGTAAATAATATTTATCTTCCGTTTATCTGTGTGAATTGGAGATGGAATTAATATTTATCTGACGTTTATCTGTGTGAAATGGAGATGGAAATAATATTTATCTGTGTGAACTGTTTAATATTTATCTATCTGTGTGAACTGGAGATGTAAATAATATTTATCTGACGTTTATCTGTGTGAACTGGAGATGTAAATAATATTTATCTGACGTTTATCTGTGTGAACTGGAGATGTAAATAATATTTATCTGACGTTTATCTGTGTGAACTGGAGATGGAATTAATATTTATCTGACGTTTATCTGTGTGAAATGGAGATGGAATTAATATTTATCTGACGTTTATCTGTGTGAACTGGAGATGTAAATAATATTTATCTGACGTTTATCTGTGTGAACTGGAGATGTAAATAATATTTATCTGACGTTTATCTGTGTGAACTGGAGATGTAAATAATATTTATCTGACGTTTATCTTTGTGAACTGGAGATGTAAATCAGATTGATCGTATGTTGATACATTTTACCTTATAATTGTAATGTTTGTCTTTTTCCTGGGTATATTTAATATTTATCTACATACTGTATAATATGATTTATCTGATCGACAGGAGCTGAAACCTACTGCAACAATAGGCGCTTAGTTAAGAGCAAAGACGTAGATATATAAACCCACGGTACAACGAAAAGGTTTCCAGAACACTGGATATTAATCGAGACCAGGGAATACAAAGTCATGAAGCTTTTTTGTCATCCTAAAGATGAGAAATATCTAAAGACTAATACTGACAACATTTCTAGGTATTATAAAATGTATATGCAGTGGTGAAAGTTCAAGATAGCTCTTGATTTTGTTGGGTTTTTTATTCATACAAAATTTTTTAAGAATATTTTCATTAAGTCTTTCAAAGCGCAGAAATTACAGTATCATAACATATTCCACAGGACACTCCTCCATAGATCTAAATAAAGACATTTGTATACCAGACATTTGTATACGACCACTCGTCTCAAACATTCCACACATACCATACATTCCTAATTCATATATTGAAATAAAACTAGTCATAATAGTCACGTGTTGTGTTTTTTTAGAGAAAGGAAATAGAGATAGACAGGTAATTACAAAGACAGTCAAATAAAACCAAATAACAGGCACGTGCACAGAGGCAAGAAACGTAACATTGATTAAGACGTTCAGACAGACGAACACAAAGATATATAAGCACAAAGACAATTGACACGGGGACAAATGTCGACAGATTAGAGAGAGACAGGACTTCCAAAACTCAAAAAGTATAAAATTTAAATAGACAATTACGTTATAGAATACGTTTGCTCTAAACCAACTATCAGACTTCAGAAGACACGAATAGATAAGAATGGGTATAGACAGAAATGACAGAAAACTATTCAATTTAAGTCTAAATAAGTAAAAGTTGTCTTTTCAATTTTCCCAACTCTCTGTTGAAACTTTCAAGAGAAGCATCAACCTTAGCAGTTGCTTTGTATTTTTGACATTATGATGGTCTTTTATTAAGCTGATTAGAAAATTTATGTTTCAAAATGGTGTCAGGACATCTAGTTTTGTAAATGTAGTGTTTGATAATGATGTTAATTTCATTACTGAACTCATTTCTAATTGGCCAGAAAAATGAGTGATTCTTTATTTATAGTGAAAGGACTCCGAAGTACTTCTAAGAATATTTCCAAGCTCTGTTGTAAATTTTGAACCTTTTGACATTCCCAAAATATATGAGTTTTATTAATTTATTTATTAGCGCTGATATTTCTGGAGGGACAGAGATCAGAAAAACTTTGACACGTGTCTTCTTAAACCTAGATCACAATGGAAGTAGGCAAACAGAGAATAAGGTATTGAGCTATAGTATGTTGAATATGCTTGCTCATTCTGCAAACCAGATTTAAAAACACTATGCATGTATCTATTGAGAATTGAGACAAGATGTTATCAAATATATCTTATCGCTGAGTTACAACGAGCAAGAAATGATCTGATTGAAAAATTTAGAGTTTCGGAAATAGACAACGTCAAAAAATAAATAAATTAGTATACATAGACATTTCGAATCAAATGTAATTCAAAATATATGACATCATCTGAAAGTCAACACAATATATGACGTCATCTGAAAGTCAACAAAATATATGACATCATCTCAGTCAACAAAATATATGACATCATCTGAAAGTCAACAAAATATATGACATCATCTGAAAGTCAACACATTATATAACGTCATCTGAAAGTCAACACAATATATGACATCATCTCAAAGTCGATAATAAATATGACATCATCTCAAAGTCAACAAAATATGTGACATCATCTCAAAGTCAACAAAATATATGACATCATCTGAAAGTCAACAAAATATATGACATCATCTGAAAGTCAACAAAATATATAACACCATCTCAAAGTCAACAAAATATATGACATCATCTCAAAGTCGATAATAAATATGACAACATCTCAAAGTCAACGAAATATATGACATCATCTCAAAGTCAACAAAATATATGACATCATCTCAAGGTCGATAATAAATATGACATCATCTCAAAGTCAACAAAATATATGACATTATCTCAAAGTCGATAATAAATATGACATCATCTCAAAGTCAATTAAAGAAGAAGCAAGTTTAAATGTAGAGAAAACCTTCTTTTCCAACAGAGATGTCACAAAGGCTAATATCACAAAACGTGGTTGAAGCCCAAAATGTTACCATTTCAAAAAGTTGTGTAAATTAATACCGGAGAATGGGGGAGAATATATAATAATTATATGAATTATGTTTGGTTCAATAAAAAATTTAATTTGAATTTCTGGAAATGTTAATGAGCATTTTAAGTTTCTGTCACTAAAATAACGCGCGCAGGCATGAAAATATCAATATCAAAATAAAGATAAACAAATGGACGGTTAAACAAGCGTCAATTTACCAATGTCCGCAAAACTCTGTGTGAAGTGTGATTGTTAATGAGACGCGGCCTATATAACAGTAATGTAAATAGACAATACGGGCTGCCAAGGTCGTGCGTTATCACACAGGGTTATGCTGCGGGGCTCGCTGATCACAGCTTCGGAAGAATTGATTAAGTTGCATCACAGATACGGAAGATGTCTGAAATGACAAGACCAAGACAATAACAAAAGGCTTTGATGTCGACGTAAATTCTTGTAATGGCCGTGAGCTTCTGACGACGCGTTACTTGAGACATATTGGTAGGGAAGCATAGACTGGATCAACATAACCAAACCTTAATTAAAGGCTCCAAGCCGTCTTATATCTACTCATCTACTCAGCATGATCGCAAGTCGATGTTAAGGTAAAACACGTTTTTTCGTCTCAGTGGGTGAATCGTATGTACAATCTTAACATGTATGTCAATTACTGGAAATTGTCGCAATAACACCATTAATATGTTCATTACTGGTAAGTGTCGCAATAACACCATTAACATGTTAATTACTGGTAAGTGTCGCAATAACACCATTAAAATGTTAATTACTAGTAACTGTCGCTGGAACACCATTAACATATTAATTACTGGTAACGTTCGCTGTAACACCATTAACATGTTAATTACTGGAAATTGTCACAATAACACCATTAACATGTTAATTACTGGTAACTTTCGCTGTAACACCATTAACATGTTAATTACTGGTAACTGTCGCTGTAACACCATTAACATGTTAATTACTGGTAACTGTCGCTGTAACACCATTAACATATTAATTACTGGAAATTGTCGCAATAACACCATTAACATGTTAATTACTGGTAACTGTCGCTGTAACACCATTAACATGCTAATTACTGGTAACTGTCGCTGTAACACCATTAACATGCTAATTACTGGTAACTGTCGCTGTAACACCATTAACAAGTTAATTACTGGTAACTGTCGCTGTAACACCATTAACATATTAATTACTGGAAATTGTCGCAATAACACCATTAACATGTTAATTACTGGTAACCGCCGCTGTAACACCATTAACATGTTAATTACTGGTAACTGTCGCTGTAACACCATTAACATGTTAATTACTGGTAACTGTCGCAATAACACCATTAACATGTTAATTACTGGAAATTGTCGCAATAACACCACTAACATGTTAATTACTGGTAATTTTCGCTGTAACACCATTAACATGTTAATTACTGGTAACTGTCGCTGTAACATCAACATGTTAATTACTGGTAACTGTCGCTGTAACACCATTAACATGTTAATTACTGGTAACCGCCGCTGTAACACCATTAACATGTTAATTACTGGTAACTGTCGCTGTAACACCATTAACATGTTAATTACTGGTAACTGTCGCTGTAACACCATTAACATGTTAATTACTGGTAAGTGTCGCTGTAACACCATTAACATGTTAATTACTGGAAATTGTCGCAATAACACCATTAACATGTTAATTACTGGTAACTGTCGCTGTAACACCATTAACATGTTAATTACTGGTAACTGCCGCTGTAACACCATTAACATGTTAATTACTGGTAAGTGTCGCTGTAACACCATTAACATGTTAATTACTGGTAAGTGTCGCTGTAACATTATCGGCAATTACTAGTATCCTTTACCACGACATCATTTACATGTACACAACAATATTTGGAAATCTTTCTCACGACACCTGACAATTATTCGGCCAACTCTTTCACGACATTAGAATTGGTATATCGTCCACTTCCAGTTCTCTAAGCAATATGAAATTATGTTTCCTATGCTTTTTATCATGCTTTATGCTAAGTCGTTATAAATCTAGTTTCCATTTATGTCATTTAATTTGATTGAGTAAAATATGTTCTTAGTCTCCTTTTTTCCAACAAAGGCCAATGTGTAAATGTTTTTCCTGGTTATACCTTGTCCTCTTTGAATCCGTTTTTATTTTGCTTTAAAGTTTTGTTATCATGTCTATATTCTCTGGTTGTGCTAATAGAAATATCATTCTTCCTGTAGTTTCAAAGCCAAAATCGAAACCCAACGAAAACGAAATCACTTGATGACCACACCTACCTACCGTGTTAAACAGGTATTAAACTCTCAATGTTATGTTACGTCAGGATTCCTATAAAGATACTTACAAATGCATTTGTTCCGTGTGGTTACTATGTCTTCATACTTTATCAAATTGAACAGTTTTAAGCGAAGTTTGAATTTCTTCATTATGTTCAATGGCATGCATTTATGGGATACTATTCAAGGTTGTAAAATTTTTGACATCAGCAACTGTTGTCAATATTCTCTACATAATTCTATTTTGAAGGCGCCGATGGTATTTAAGTTAGCTTTGTTCAGAACCCCGAGGCGCTAACTGTTTTCGTAGACTGCAATAAACATCTTTTGGTGTCGTGGGGTTAATAGAGCTCTGTCTATAACAACGTAATGCTTTCAGTAATCCTTGTACGTCCCCCGCATGGGAGATCTGAATACCACGTTACATGTTGGTTATTCAGTCAAGAAATCAGTGGATGGTTAACGGGAAACAACGTAACGATCAATCTCAATACTACCCCGTTATTTTCTATCTATCAAACTTACCATTGCCTGTGGAAGGAAGGACAAAATTATCTTAAAGTTTTAAAATATATCCAGATTTATTAAATGTAAGTTGTGACCTGGCCACATGCTTTATGGGGTATATTGACATAGTTTGTAACAAATTATATTAGGAAACGATGCTCTGTTGTGGTAATTTATGGTCATTAAAAGCATCCATAGTTTTTCATGAGCAATCAGTGCAAAGTAAAAATACTACCATGGGCATGATTTTTCTAATCCTCAATTTTAAGTAATGGTATTTCGGAATCGTTTGGGAGTAAAATTTGTAATGCTTAATGGTTTTGTTTCTTAATTAGCTAATTAATCCGAACAAGCTTTGATAATAATTCTTGATTCCAACATAATTTTAGTTTGTTCACTTTCACTCTTTTTTTTTTTTTTTAATTTTTACATTCTGCGGTGAGTTCACTTTCAGGTCGATTAAATCCATTCAGTATATCATTCTTCAAAGAATTAGCAACTTGAAATATGAAATGAAACCAAAACACAAGTCTGTATTCCATGATCCTGTTGTTCAATCAACATTTAACGATTCACATGATAGGTAAGTTACTGTGCCTTAAAAATAAGGCTTCCAATAGGTTGATACTTGTCTGTAGACATTTCCTGCACGTGAGAGAATTAGATCTGTTTGATAACGGCAGAAATCATACCTACACATTGTCAAATGTTATCAAAGAAGAAATATTGACGTGCAATGCTTCATTAATTCATATTGTCTATTAATGATCAGCATACGGGCCTAAATTGGATTTTCTAAAATTTACAAGATTCCCTATAAAAAGCGTTTTAATACTGTCTTGTTTTCTTTTAAACCAAACATATATCCAAGTTCCTTGCATCCGTCCGTCTTAGTATGATAATTTTACTCTATAAACGGAAATATTGGTTTGCAGGTTTTATTGAATTCCAATGAGCGTTTGACCTATCACTAGAACCCGCTTCCAGGGAGCATATCTTCGATAAGAACATTTTTTCTACTGCGTACACTAGCATGCCTTCATTATCATCTTATGAGAGCTTTCTGATCAAAGAAAAGTGAACGGCTGTACAAATATGTATGGTTGAAAATTATGCTGAAGCGTATTTTGCGACGATTATGCCCAAACAAGGGAGAAATATACGGAGGACGAAATCGTAAAATGAGTTTCTTTATCGAGTTTCAAGGTTAGATCTTCCAACAAATGTGCCCCTCGCTTGGCTGACTTGTTTTGTTTTGATTTTATACGAGGCTGAATATAAAGAAGAGCTTATCAAAAGAGGTCACAAAGACCTTGCAAATTTCACTTTCAGACATATCTTGGCGTCTTGTCTTTAAATAAGAATTTTTTAAACAAAGTCCAATGCCTACCTACCAAACTAGAAATCAAGAACACGAGTAATTCTTCTATATTAGCTTCGATCTTTTCACCAAGCTGTATGATATGTGTGGTCATTTTGATTTCCCTATTGTGAATTTTCCATTTCTGGATACTGCATCCCAAACGTATGGTGTTGACATGTCGCAGTTGATTTAATAGTCAAGTAGTTGTTCCATGATACCATGATTTTCGTGCAAGATGTCGGCAACTGATAACTAAACTCATGACACGGATTCTAAAGATGCAGGCTGATGTAGATTATGATGATGTTTTATGGTTGTCATTATGATCTAGTTGGAAATATTTTACTCACTAAAGTCCGACGTTTTTGCTTCCTGATTTCTTGGTGGTATTTTGTCCTTATTTTGGAATGTGACATTACTTCTTTTTATTGACCGAGATTTAAATGGCGGTTGTCGTCGATAAAGCAAAAGACGCTTACTCTTCAGGAACACCTAGCTTTATTCTCCCTGTACTTTTTCCGGAGTCTCCATGTACATTTTTGTTGTTGATAGTATATCCTAATTCTATTTTCCCTGTCCTTTTTCTGGAGTCTCTACGTAAGTTTTGTTGTTGATAGTATGTCCTAATTTTATTTTCCCTGTACTTTTTTCAGTAGTCTCCGAATAATTTTTTTGTTGATAGTATGTCCTAATTTTATTTTCCCTGTACTTTTTTCAGTAGTCTCCGAATAATTTTTTTGTTGATAGTATGTCCTAATTTTATTTTCCCTGTACTTTTTTCAGTAGTCTCCGAATAATTTTTTTGTTGATAGTATATCCTAATTTTATTTTCCCTGTACTTTTTTAGGAGTTTCAATGTAAATGTTTTCGTTGATAATTTGCCCTAATTTAATCTGTAGACAGCTCTCTATTTCCTTTCTTCGGTTTTAACGTCAAGCTAAATCAAATTATCGTGTTTTCCGTTTTATCACGTGTATCATTATCGAATCTTATTTTGTGTGTTGCCTGTTCCATTGTGTCTGTATTTTCATGGTCATTGATTCGCTGTCGCTTGTGTTGTATTCTTGGTTCTAGAAATGGCTAATTTTTAAACCGTTTGAAACTTATCATTTTCTATTTAAATTTTTTTTGTGTCCTCTTTTTGTGTTTCATTTTCCCCGGCTTTCTCTGCGTGTTATATCATATTAATGTCTCAGAATACATATTTTGTATTTGTTCACATTCAAAAGTTAGGCAAATTGTTTCGGTGATGAAAGTTCAAACATAAATTTTCTATGTTTCTTCATAGTACTTTTAAAAATGTAACATGTTACTATCGTGTCACATGCCCTAATAAGCCTGAATTGAGGGATAGAAAATTCGGTTTTTACCCATTGGAGCAAGTTGTGTTTTCTCTATAGTAACATATATCGTTCTTGTTTAGTATATGGAAGCAGATGACTTGGCACAAATTGTTACAAGTTTAAAAACAATTTTCAACGATGTCTGCTAATTCAACTATCTGTCGAAATTTAAATAGTTGACAAGCGGTATCTGGTACTGACTGGGAAGGCCTGTACATGTTATAGTTGTTAGAGACACCAACCTTTACGAAAGCAATTCATCCAACCAATTATTGAAACTGGAATTTTATATGTTTCAGTAACAACAACTAAATTGAAACTAGACTATAATTTGCGTCGGTTGTCTATGGCAGTGAGGTGAGCGTCCTGCTGGGAGCATGTCGGCCTTGAAAGGTAAGTTGATTGCAGCCCTAGCTTTGTTCTCTTACAAAGACGGTTCAAATGCATAATCACTGCAACTTTTTACATCTATCTACATTGGTCTCCATAGATCATATATTTCTATCGTTTACGTGGATGGTAAATATAGTTTGAAGGTAATCAATAAATTTTGAATGTCTCAGGTTCGTCATTGCTATGACTAAAAGCTAGTCTGCTTTTACAAGTATTTCGTGGTACTTACTAGACAGGACCAGAACGTATAACAACTCCCCGTGCGGCTTGCGGGTTATTGATAAACACAGCTGTATCTAGGAACATGTCAGTACTCAATAGTAGTTTCTCAGGGACAGGGCGTGTAGACGGACCAGTGACATTATCTTATATTATGAGAATCCCTAGCCTCGGTATTAGGTTTACTGTCGAGACTCTTCACAAACGTGGAGAATATCTTCAGATGGATTAAGTATGGCTTTCCGGTTCTTGTTCACATAAAAGTCTAGAAATGCTTCCTCAGGTATGTCCTAGGTATATATATATATAGGAAATAAAATGCTACATATGTGAGAATCAGAACTGGTGTTTGTACGGTCGTCTTAATGATATCATTAGTTCTAATTGTAACGGAGACCGTTTCCTAAATTCCTCTTACTTGGGTTAGACCAGGATTTCCATGGCGGATACCGTCGATAAAGCAGAATGCGTTTACTCTTCCGGAACACCTGATCTTATTATCCCGATATAGGGTTCCACTCATACACACGTTTGTACGTAGGTTCAGTTATTGTCATCACTTCAGCAACTTCATTTCTCAATCGATTTTGATGTATCACAGTACATTGAACTAGTTTGATTTCAGTGTGCCAGAGAGACTGTTAAGGTCATTGTTACTATTTATAGAAAAGAATTGTCATCGCTCTTGCAACTTTATTTTTAAATGGATTTCGAACAACCTTCACATATTTGGTCAAGTATCATAATACATTGAAGTAGCTAATGTTTCCGTTTGCCAGGGTTAACGTCTAGGTCACCGTTACTATTTATAGAAAGCCTTCGTCATCGCTTTTTCTCAATGGATTTTAATCATTCTTTACATATTGGTCACTCTAGCGACTTCATTTCTAAATGGATTGTGCTCAAACTTCATATATTAGTAAAGTACCACAATGCATATTTATTCTTTGTGTATTTCTTAATGGGCATTGCGAATTGTTCCAGTCATCTATGAAACAGTCCGGATGTACTATGTTGATGAGAAATGTGTGTTGGTAACATATAGACATAATTATATTAATTATCAGAGAGTGATGTTGCTAGTGAGTTTTACTAGACACTGGTAATGCAAGACAAGTGATGTTTCTTTTTTAACAAACTTTTTTTATAAATGGGAGCGAGGGGATTTGTATCGTTTACGATGACTGGTTTTCCTTGTAGATTTTCAGGAGTTTCCATCTTAATCTGTCTTTTATTCATAATTTGCCCAAGTTTTGAACTTTACTTTATATCATCATTCTCTTGACATGTTGGTTTGTTCTTGTTTTACAGTAGAACTGCTTTTCTGGACGGGATGGGGATGTGGGTTTGGTTGGGATGGGGAGGGTGATAGAACAGGGAATAGACTTTGAAAAAACTTATGTTTAAATTATATGGTGAACTATACACAGAACAAAAACATATTCCTGGATGAGTGTTTATACAGACCAGTAAGTATTTTTTTCTTTTGATAATGTATGGCACAATTTGATCAAATTTGAGTTTTTATTAAGATATTCTGTTGACTTGTCGGTACTAAGATTATTCACACACCTTGTTTGGCAGAGATAATGATTTGAAAATAAGTTTTCGTTAATTCTAGTGACCAGTCGTATGTCCACAGGTTCATCAAGCCATTGTGTCATAGAGATACCTAATGTGTGCAGCACTTGCCATCGTTTTGGTGATTGTACGGGCACATAGCACCCGTGCCTTTGGTTCAATCACTACATGAAGAAACATTGAGAAGAAGACTATAATTCTCCAGAATCTACTAACTGTAAGTCTGCTGCCCAAGGGAAACGGATGAGAAATAAAAGATCAGCTGCCTCGGCGAAACACTATATTCTTTTTTTTTTACTATCCTTTCTATTTTTCCCCCCGGTGTTTTACACTTTCCCTTCCCATCTTTTTTCGCGTATCATTCTCGCATGACCAAAGTTGCTGACCGAAAGTTTTCATAAGAGTACACATGCAACGGAAGGGCTGTCCATAAAACAGAAAACGGCAAGTTTACTGCAGTTTAGGGAAGCTGGCATATTCTTATTAATAAATGGAGTATTGACAATAGACAAATGCAGGTATCAAAGGTATCAAAGGTATCAAAGACCAACTCAAAACAATTGATATAGAACAGTCTGTAGTGTCCTTGATTTCAAATTGTTACCTTAAAGGGTTATTTAGTCAAGCAACGTTTTTTCTATTCAGCTGGAAATGAAAATATATGTGTCCAGACTAACAAATCTGTACATAATAGTTTTCTCCTACGTAGCCAATATCCAGTGTGGTCAGTTTAAAATCTGGGGAAACCCCCGCCAAAAAAAGCGATAATCCAAATATAGCGCGAAACGCTGCGCCCTCTGGCGGGAAGGAGACAGTTTGTAAACAAATGCACGCGATATGGAGGCATCAAGTGACGAAACGGTGAGTCTGATTTCACGTTAACTCCTTTTGTAAGGAAATCATGAAAAAAAATTGCGTGGTAAACCTTTGTGAAACATATAAAAGTTACTAAAATTCACGGTCAATTCTTATTTAATGGTTTAAATCTGCCAAACACGGTCTGACATACAAAAAATATCACCAGCGATGATGACTTACCAACAGTCTAGGAGAGTCTTCACAACTTCTTCATAACTTTGGAAATAGTTGTCTTTCTTGAACTTGTCCCACCTCTCGTACTGCTCTACTATTGTTATTCGAGGGTGAAGATTCTACGTTTTGTGTGCGATGACGTGACCCGTTTGCTACGGACACACTTTGGCTGGGAGGCCATTTTTGTTTTAATTTTTTCAGACGCGTTTGCGCATGCTCACAGGTCAAAGTGTGCATAGACGGCTTGCTCATTTGCATTTTAACGTGTCAGTACAGACGATTAGGATTTCCCATATAATTAATTAAAAAATCGATGAAAACGCGCTTGTATCAATATGTCGCGAGGATAGTTCATAAGGATTATAGAACAACATTTTTACAGATGAATTTGTTACGAGAAAAAAATAAACAAACTTGACTAGATAGCTCCTTTAACAAAGACTACACAGACGAACTACAAGGAGATGAGCCTTCCGATTCAAACTTTGTTAAAGTTTAGAATTAGAAATAGTACAACCAACAATTTTCCTTTGATCATACAGTTTTTTCATCCTTCTAGAACCCTTCAGTGATGCTAGGAGTCTATAAACTTAGAAGCATAGGAGGCGACTCGTGAAAATCAAAACTGACCGAAAGAAATGTCGAACTGTAAATGGGGAGGTGCACGAGCCCAATCATTCAATAAATATCGTAATTTCCATGTTGATTTCAAAGGAAGGTAAAAAACATATGTATATTCTGAACCGTGCCACTATTTAAATCAATTAAAACGTGGCATGCAGATTACAGCAAACCTCAGTGATATTATCAATATATTTTAAAAAAGTGAAATTGAAGGACTTTGGAAGAAATTTGTTAAGATAAGCTCTTCAATTAAAATTAAAAAAAAAATTTGGTCGGCCCCTTGCCTTCAAAATGTAAGCCCTTAGCATCACCAGAGACATATATAACACACATGCGTATAAGTCTCTGACATCACTTGCTAGTCTGAGAAAGATGAAACAGCTTTATGATGTAGTTTGATTCGTTAGTTGGCTCTACTTTATCTAATTCTAAATTTTTACGTGAAGGTGCGATTCACTTGTGTGTATTTAATAGAAATATTTTACGGATGGTTCCCTCTGTCAGGTGCCAGGTGTCAGGTGTAGTGTTATTTAACGTCTTTCAACATCTATGGCCATTGGGCGTAATTCGGGTTTTGGGACGACAGCTCAAACAACACTCACCACACTAAATTTATTGCTTTAGCTGTTTCTTGATTTCAATTATTTATCTATTGGTCTGTTTTATATATATTTATTTATCTATCTTATAACAATTTGACGATACCATACAGTGATTCTTATCCTGTAGACGACAATTCAATAATAAACATCTAACTTTCGATTTAATTAAAGTTTATTCCTTATCCAAGTGTTTTTTACAAGACTATTTATCTTGTTGATGAAAAAAAAATTCGCCCTGAAATGCCACGAAAATATATTTCAGATTTTACTTCACAACTATACACCTACCCACTGACATAACATGTATATTTCATAAATGAATTTCTTGGTTGTTGTGTACTTTCCGCAATTATTTTTAAGTTTTCAAGTTTTTTTCGCTTTATTGTATCATTGTTTTAATAAACAGGTGGATAATCAGAAATTCGTTAAAATTTCAATGTCCACGGTCGCTTTATCATGCCACTCAACGTTGGCTTACGAAGAACTGACCATTAAGTCTGCTAGCCCGTCATCGCAGAAACACCACATATGCTTCACGGAATATTAATCTTGCCTAAGCCATTAAAAGCTGTATTAATGAGACTGTCCATCTCCTACTCTACATCAGACCAGGACGTTAAGCCGTGGTCAGGGTCTATATTCCTTAACACTTGTATGCTCTCACACCGCAACTAGAGAGGATTCTTAAGAAGCGTTCAGAAATATTTGTGACGTTCATTTCTAATAAATTCGTAATTTTACCATTGAAAATATATTTTTTTGCATGGAAAAGTGGATGTTTTTCGTTTGAACCGAAATGTAAAGAATCTCAAATTTGTAAATTATACCTCAATCTGGGAGATATTAGCCGGGAAGTTATGTGATATTATCTGTGAAGTAGTGTGATATTTTGTGGGAAGTATTGTGATTTTTTTTGTGTAGCTTGTCAAACTGTCGTGTAGGATACAGAATATGTTTGAGTCCTGTGTAGCTTGTCAAAGTGTCGTGTAGAATACAGAATATGTTTGAGTCCTGTCTAACTTGTCAAAGTGTCGTGTAGGATACATAATATGTTTGAGTCCTGTGTAGCTTGTCAAAGTGTCGTGTAGGATACAGGATATGTTTGAGTCCTGTCTAACTTGTCAAAGTGTCGTGTAGGTTACAGAATACGTTTGAGTCCTGTGTAGCTTGTCAAAGTGTCGTGTAGGATACAGAATATGTTTGAGTCCTGTGTAGCTTGTCAAAGTGTCGTGTAGGTTACAGAATATGTTTGAGTCCTGTGTAGCTTGTCAATCTGTTGTGTAGGATACAGAATATGTTTGAGTCCTGTGTAACTTGTCAAAGTGTCGTGTAGGATACAGAATATGTTTGAGTCCTGTGTAACTTGTCAGCTGTCGTGTAGGATACAGAATATGTTTGAGTCCTGTATAACTTGTCAGCTGACGTGTAGGATACAGAATATGTTTGAGTCCTGTATAACTTGTCAAAGTGTCGTGTAGGATACAGAATATGTTTGAGTCCTGTGTAGCTTGTCAAAGTGTCGTGTAGGATACAGAATATGTTTGAGACCTGTGTAGCTTGTCAAAGTGTCGTGTAGGATACAAAATATGTTTGAGTCCTGTGTAGCTTGTCAAAGTGTCGTGTAGGTTACAGAATATGTTTGAGTCCTGTGTAGCTTGTCAAAGTGTCGTGTAGGTTACAGAATATGTTTGAGTCCTGTGTAGCTTGTCAAAGTGTCGTGTAGGATACAGAATATGTTTGAGTCCTGTGTAGCTTGTCAAAGTGTCGTGTAGGATACAGAATATGTTTGAGTCCTGTGTAACTTGTCAGCTGTCGTGTAGGATACAGAATATGTTTGAGTCCTGTATAACTTGTCAGCTGACGTGTATACAGAATATGTTTGAGTCCTGTATAACTTGTCAAAGTGTCTTGTACAGAATATGTTTGAGTCCTGTGTAGCTTGTCAAAGTGTCGTGTAGGATACAGAATATGTTTGAGTCCTGTGTAGCTTGTCAAAGTGTCGTGTAGGATACAGAATATGTTTGAGTCCTGTCTAACTTGTCAAAGTGTCGTGTAGGATACAGAATATGTTTGAGTCCTGTGTAGCTTGTCAAACTGTCGTGTAGGATACAGAATATGTTTGAGTCCTGTGTAACTTGTCAGCTGTCGTGTAGGATACAGAATATGTTTGAGTCCTGTGTAGCTTGTCAAAGTGTCGTGTAGGATACAGAATATGTTGGAGTCCTGTCTAACTTGTCAAAGTGTCGTGTAGGATACAGAATATGTTTGAGTCCTGTCTAACTTGTCAAAGTGTCGTGTAGGATACAGAATATGTTTGAGTCCTGTGTAACTTGTCAGCTGTCGTGTAGGATACAGAATATGTTTGAGTCCTGTCTAACTTGTCAAAGTGTCGTGTAGGATACAGAATATGTTTGGCTCCTGTGTACTTTAATATGTTGTAATCGTGATTGTATTTACCATTTAAAACACATTTGAAGACATATAAAAAAAGTTCCCGTCTGAATTGGATTAGTGAAGTGATGTGCCTATAGTTTTTACATGTTAGCCATGTATATGTTACTTTGTGTAGCATTAATCGTGTATGATGAGACTGCCACGACCGATCAACTCGATGGGGAACAATTGGCGTGGCACTCAACGCCATGTAATATTGTCAAACACCTTTAGATATATTCTGTTAGATCAAAAGCTATGCTATAAGTACAAAAAACCGCTCGCATTTAACATCCTCGTAACAGGCCCCCAAACCTTCCCAAGCCATTCACAACAACATTAACAATTAAAAATACCATTTAAGAAACCAACTTCAGGAAAATGACTGAATCCTTAAAACTGGTATTTGCAGTCTTCATCCACACGACCCCACAATAATAAGATAGTAGGTGCATTTTCGTAATATCTTAAAGGTCATCAGTTATTTCTGAGAATGTCGCAGTTGAATAGTCTTGACCGTTTTGAAGTAGACCTACTGTTAGATTTTGCATATTATTTAATCTTGGTTGCTGAGGTTCAAGGGTATACAGACAGGCACATACAGCAGATTTGAAGTTTCGTGCATTAATTCAACTTCTGAAGCATATTGTCAGATCATGACTGTTAAAGTAGGGACCTTACTGAGAAGTCAGCCGAGTCAGCAATAAGATCAAAAATATTAATTTGAGAGATTTGAACCGAAACTAGACTGGTAAAGGTAATATACACAGATAGAGCTTTCATAGCTTTCTAGAAACTTAAATCCTTTTGGCAAGGAAGAAATGAAATTATATCCGAGGACAAAGATAACGTTATTAACCTTTTCAACTGAAAACAAGAACCTCTTATTTATCAGGAAGTACGGTTACTGTGGAATAGACATGAAGACGAAATACTGACTTTTTGTTTTTTAGTCAGGAAACGAATACACACACGCACGCACGCACGCGCACACACACGCACACACACACACACACACACACACACACACACACACACACACACATATATATATAATATGAAACATGAAAATATGTTATCTTAACTTTAAATAATTCCAAAATTTCATACTAGCGTTTAAATATTTTCTAATATGATATCCCAGACAGTAGATATTAAAACCAATATAACCCTTTGGAATACAGCCTAGTTTAAAACAAGCAGACATTACAAGGTATGGGCAGTGCTAGGCCGTTGACAAGCTGTCGCACCACAAACTACATCACTATCCGTGCATATCATCGATTTCTGAATGAGATGTAATATCGCCGAGAAAAAAAGTAGTACGGATTGCCAGAACTTGTTTATTACTGCACATCGACGACATTATTCTGTTGTTTGAGTCCATCGAAGGACTTCAGTTATTTTTAGTAAACAATTAGTGCAAGCATTGAATTTAACTGTAAATTCAGGCAGTAGAAAACATACAACGTTACAAAGAACATTTGATAAAGAAAAAAAAATTACCTCGAGCAGAAATACCGTCTTACTTAGAACTGTTTACTCAAATGATACTAAATAATATTGTAAATCTAATTCATTTTTATCAAAATGACCATTGACCACATATACAGTATTGGGGAGGAACTCGTTGCTCGTACTTCATAATATAAATCATTAACGTACATGAAATTAAAAGAGTTCTGCGCACCAATTTGGCATTTCCATTTCGATGTGTTGGACCGAATTATATCCCTCGGAAGAATGACAGTTAAAGTGCTAATGCTGAAACAAGAGAGATAACTCTTATAAGAAAATGTATATTTCCTTTCTTTAAAGCCTTTGTGACCGATCCCTGTATCATCGGGGACGTACATTAATGAAAATTAACATATCTTATGTCATCAAATATGCAGGACCAAACATATCAAGTATAAACATGTTATAAAAACTAATAAGCTTTTATGCACGTGTACATTATGAAATGGAAAAGTCGAAAACAAATTTGGAAGCAAACCACGTGTGCAAATAAACTATTACCACGAAGTCTTGATACATTAGTTTGTTCCGCTTCCAATCGCCTGTTGATATATATTGAAAGCTTATCGCGAAACTTAAACTGTTATCGGCTCTTAAAAATATTTTAATAATCAGCGAGAAATGAGAAGATATAATTTTTAAATATTTTCACTTCATCAAATTTACAGTTCTGGTGACAACCCGAATAAGGTTATCTTGATGTCTTTTAATCTACGTAGAGTGTTTGATTCTACAGTATCTCGGTCTAGAAAGATTTTGAAATATATATTTTAAAAAATATATATATATATGAATCAGCACTTTGACGTAAAAAAAAAAAAAAAAATCAAACCAAAATTGAATTATTACAATAATTGTTAGATGCTAGTTTTGTTTTCTCTGTTGGCCCCGCCATTGGGACCTTTCTACAACCTTTTACTGACATTACGGCGCCGCCTTTCCAGAAGAAGTCGTAAATATGAAAATGTTAACGGACGGCGGCGGACGAAAGACGAAATAGAAAAGGTGAAGGTCACCTGAGCTAAGGTGATCTCAAATTTACAATATTGAAAAGTGAAATTATTAGATTTTGAAATACTTCTTTGAAAAGGATGCCAAAATCGTTATGGCATGCTGGTTGGTGTTAACGTTTTGACAGAGATAAACGTATTCGCCCCTATCTCCGATGTCTGTTGTTGGCGCCAGAGGAAACTTCGACAGAAAATGCAAGTATTTAAACTATTTGTTTTCAAGGTGACAAAGTTTCTATTGGGGAAAAATTTTTTGGTTATCGCGACACTAATTTCCTTTTCAAAGAAATCGTCAATGATTTTGGACAAAATTCGACAAGTTGTTTTGATTTGGTCGCGTGTATTATTTGGGTGTGCCTGCCTATAAGGTTTCAAAATAGATGAAGTATGACATGTGACATTAATGTTTGAATTAGAAAGCGACAAATTCACTGAAAACTGTGATGCTTAGTTTGGAATGGAATCAAAGTATTCCCCGATAACGTGAGGTGTTTTGGGTAGCATGGAAGGCGTGTGTTCACCAAAAACGTGAGGTGTTTGGGCTAGCATGGAAGATGCGTGTTCACCGAAAACGTGAGGTGTTTGGGCTAGCATGGAAGGTGTGTGTCAATCGAAAACTTGAGGTGTTTGGGCTAGCGTGGAAGGTGTGTGTTCACCGATATAGTGAGGTGTTTGGGCTAGCATGGAATGTGTGTGTTCACCGATAACGTGAGATGTTTGGTCTAGCATGGAAGGTGTGTGTTAATCGAAAACGTGAGGTATTTGAGCCAACGTGGAAGGTGTGTGTTCACTGATAACGTAAGGTGTTTGTGCCAACATGGAAGGTGTGTGTTCACTGATAACGTGAGGTGTTTGTGCCAACATGGAAGGTGTGTGTTCACCGATAACGTGAGATGTTTGTGCCAACATGGAAGGTGTGTGTTCGCCGATAACGTGAGGTGTTTGTGCCAACATGGAAGGTGTGTGTTCACCGATGATAACTTGAGATGTTTGTGCCAACATGGAAGGTGTGTGTTCACTGATGCCGTGAAATATTTTGTTTCGGAAGGAAAACCGATGCGTTCACCGATAACGTGCAATGTGTATGTTTGAATAGAAAGTTTCCGTTCACGAACAATGTACGTTGTTTGGTTTTTGTGATGGGGAGTGTGTGATCACCGGTAACGTGGGATGGTTTCAAGTCCTTTGTTTTCCTTCAGATTAACAGGATACATTATATATACAGCAACACCATACACGCGGAAAAAATACATGGAGTCATTTTTATACCATCACTATAAGCATAATATATGTATGATGTCATACTCTGTATACCTGCGGTATATTCTTGGTATAACAACACTACTTACACATTATTTTATCTACGAAGCCATTCTGATTATACCAACAATATATATATATATTCTTATATAACGTCATCATTATTATACATATGATAACTATACATATAAAATCAATGCAGCTTCACCCAAGGATGCTTCGGACCAATCTGGGACAATATCCAATCACTCCTCCGAGACGAAAATGGGTTTTAGAAATTAATAAGTTCTCCATTTGAGCCCCGTTCTTCAGGTCCTCGGTTGCCGAGAACTTTCATTTAAACAAAGTTGATTCCCATTTTCGTCAGAATGCTTCTGATTAAATTAGGTCAAATATCGTTAAGTTTTTCAGGACTACTAGCGATTTAATTTAAAAAGTTGATGGACGTTGGACGCTACACCATGACATTAGATCGCCGGTCCTTCAGACTTTGTCCTCTGTAT
This sequence comes from Ylistrum balloti, assembly GCF_031769215.1. Taxonomy (NCBI): domain Eukaryota; kingdom Metazoa; phylum Mollusca; class Bivalvia; order Pectinida; family Pectinidae; genus Ylistrum; species Ylistrum balloti. The sequence continues at coordinate 8,039 of NW_026782463.1, read as the reverse complement.
CATTCAAGTTTCAAAATATTCAATATCTTTTCTACTTTCAACGTTATCTAATATTCTATCTTCACTATATATATATATATCAGCGAATCATTTACTGATCACGTGTGCAATGATGTCACAGAATAGGAAGCGAAGCGTTCACAGATAATGTGTGGTGTGATGTTTGGAATGGAGAGTGAAACACTCACAGATAATTTGTGATGCTTGGAATGGAGAGTGAAACACTCACAGATAATGTGTGATGCTTGGAATGGAGAGTGAAACACTCACAGATGATGTGTGGTGTTTGGAATGGTGAGTGAAACACTCACAGATAATGTTTGGTGTTTGGAATGGAGAGTGAAACACTCACAGATAATGTGTGGTGTTTGGAATGATACACTAGATACAGAGCTCTCACTGAAACAGTACCCTCACTACTGTATAAGATACAACTAGATACAGAGTTCTCACTGAAACAGTACCCTCACTACTGTATAAGATACAACTAGATACAGAGTTCTCACTGAAACAGTACCCTCACTACTGTATAAGATACTAGATACAGATACATAGTTCTCACTGAAACAGTACCCTCACTACTGTATAAGATACAACTAGATACAGAGTTCTCACTGAAACAGTACCCTCACTACTGTATAAGATACTAGATACAGAGTTCTCACTGAAACAGTACCCTCACTACTGTATAAGATACACTAGATACAGAGCTCTCACTGACTGTATAAGATACTAGATACAGACCTCTCACTGAAACAGTACCCTCACTACTGTATAAGATACAACTAGATACAGAGCTCTCACTGAAACAGTACCCTCACTACTGTATAAGATACAACTAGATACAGAGTTCTCACTGAAACAGTACCCTCACTACTGTATAAGATACAACTAGATACAGAGTTCCCACTGAAACAGTACCCTCACTACTGTATAAGATACAACTAGATACAGAGTTCTCACTGAAACAGTACCCTCACTACTGTATAAGATACAACTAGATACAGAGTTCTCACTGAAACAGTACCCTCACTACTGTATAAGATACACTAGATACAGAGTTCTCACTGAAACAGTACCCTCACTACTGTATAAGATACTACTAGATACAGAGTTCTCACTGAAACAGTAGTGTATAAGATACTAGATATAGAGCTCTAACTGAAACAGTACCCTCACTACTGTATAAGATACACTAGATACAGAGTTATCACTGAAACAGTACCCTCACTACTGTATAAGATACAACTAGATACAGAGTTCTCACTGAAACAGTACCCTCACTACTGTATAAGATACTAGATACATACCTCTCACTGAAACAGTACCCTCACTACTGTATAAGATACAACTAGATACAGAGCTTTCCTTCAAACAGTACCCTCACTACTGTATAAGATACAACTAGATACAGAGTTCTCACTGAAACAGTACCCTCACTACTGTATAAGATACAACTAGATACAGAGTTCTCACTGAAACAGTACCCTCACTACTGTATAATATACAACTAGATACAGAGTTCTCACTGAAACAGTACCCTCACTACTGTATAAGATAAACTAGATACAGAGCTCTCACTGAAACAGTACCCTCACTACTGTATAAGATACAACTAGATACAGAGTTCTCACTGAAACAGTACCCTCACTACTGTATAAGATAAACTAGATACAGAGTTATCACGGAAACAGTACCCTCACTACTGTATAAGATAAACTAGATACAGAGTTCTCACTGAAACAGTACCCTCACTACTGTATAAGATACAACTAGATACAGAGTTCTCACTGAAACAGTACCCTCACTACTGTATAAGATACAACTAGATACAGACCTCTCACTGAAACAGTACCCTCACTACTGTATAAGATACACTAGATACAGAGTTCTCACTGAAACAGTACCCTCACTACTGTATAACAGATACAGAGTTCCTCAGTACCCTCACTACTGTATAAGATACAACTAGATACAGAGTTCTCACTGAAACAGTACCCTCACTACTGTATAAGATACAACTAGATACAGAGTTCTCACTGAAACAGTACCCTCACTACTGTATAAGATACAACTAGATACAGAGTTCTCACTGAAACAGTACCCTCACTACTGTATAAGATACTAGATACAGAGTTCTCACTGAAACAGTACCCTCACTACTGTATAAGATACAGAGTTCTCACTGAAACAGTACCCTCACTACTGTATAAGATACAACTAGATACAGAGTTCTCACTGAAACAGTACTCACTACTGTATAAGATACTCACTGAAACAGTACCCTCACTACTGTATAAGATACAACTAGATACAGAGTTCTCACTGAAACAGTACCCTCACTACTGTATAAGATACTACTAGATACAGAGTTCTCACTGAAACAGTACCCTCACTACTGTATAAGATACAACTAGATACAGAGTTCTCACTGAAACAGTACCCTCACTACTGTATAAGATACAACTAGATACAGAGTTCTCACTGAAACAGTACCCTCACTACTGTATAAGATACAACTAGATACAGAGTTCTCACTGAAACAGTACCCTCACTACTGTATAAGATACAACTAGATACAGAGTTCTCACTGAAACAGTACCCTCACTACTGTATAAGATACAACTAGATACAGAGTTCTCACTGAAACAGTACCCTCACTACTGTATAAGATACTAGATACAGATAAACAGTACCCTCACTACTGTATAAGATACAACTAGATACAGAGTTCTCACTGAAACAGTACCCTCACTACTGTATAAGATACCCTCACTAGATAAGATAACAGAGTCTCACTGAAACTGAAACAGATACACTACTGAGATACCCTGAAACAGTACCCTCACTACTGTATAAGATACAACTAGATACAGAGTTCTCACTGAAACAGTACCCTCACTACTGTATAAGATACAACTAGATACAGAGTTCTCACTGAAACAGTACCCTCACTACTGTATAAGATACAACTAGATACAGAGTTCTCACTGAAACAGTACCCTCACTACTGTATAAGATACAACTAGATACAGAGTTCTCACTGAAACAGTACCCTCACTACTGTATAAGATACAACTAGATACAGAGTTCTCACTGAAACAGTACCCTCACTACTGTATAAGATACAACTAGATACAGAGTTCTCACTGAAACAGTACCCTCACTACTGTATAAGATACTAGATATAGAGCTCTAACTGAAACAGTACCCTCACTACTGTATAAGATACAACTAGATACAGAGTTCACACTGAAACAGTACCCTCACTACTGTATAAGATACAACTAGATACAGAGTTCTCACTGAAACAGTACCCTCACTACTGTATAAGATACAACTAGATACAGAGTTCTCACTGAAACAGTACCCTCACTACTGTATAAGATACAACTAGATACAGAGTTCTCACTGAAACAGTACCCTCACTACTGTATAAGATACTAGATACAGAGTTCTCACTGAAACAGTACCCTCACTACTGTATAAGATACAACTAGATACAGAGTTCTCACTGAAACAGTACCCTCACTACTGTATAAGATACAAATAGATAAAGAGTTCTCACTGAAACAGTACCCTCACTACTGTATAAGATACAACTAGATACAGAGTTCTCACTGAAACAGTACCCTCACTACTGTATAAGATACAACTAGATACAGAGTTCTCACTGAAACAGTACCCTCACTACTGTATAAGATACAACTAGATACAGAGTTCTCACTGAAACAGTACCCTCACTACTGTATAAGATACAACTAGATACAGAGTTCTCACTGAAACAGTACCCTCACTACTGTATAAGATACAACTAGAAACAGAGTTCTCACTGAAACAGTACCCTCACTACTGTATAAGATACAACTAGATACAGAGTTCTCACTGAAACAGTACCCTCACTACTGTATAAGATACAACTAGATACAGAGTTCTCACTGAAACAGTACCCTCACTACTGTATAAGATACAACTAGATACAGAGTTCTCACTGAAACAGTACCCTCACTACTGTATAAGATACAACTAGATACAGAGTTCTCACTGAAACAGTACCCTCACTACTGTATAAGATACAACTAGATACAGAGTTCTCACTGAAACAGTACCCTCACTACTGTATAAGATACTAGATACAGAGTTCTCACTGAAACAGTACCCTCACTACTGTATAAGATACACTAGATACAGAGCTCTCACTGAAACAGTACCCTCACTACTGTATAAGATACTAGATACAGACCTCTTACTGAAACAGTACCCTCACTACTGTATAAGATACAACTAGATACAGAGTTCTCACTGAAACAGTACCCTCACTACTGTATAAGATACAACTAGATACAGAGTTCTCACTGAAACAGTACCCTCACTACTGTATAAGATACAACTAGATACAGAGTTCTCACTGAAACAGTACCCTCACTACTGTATAAGATACAACTAGATACAGAGTTCTCACTGAAACAGTACCCTCACTACTGTATAAGATACAACTAGATACAGAGTTCTCACTGAAACAGTACCCTCACTACTGTATAAGATACAACTAGATACAGAGTTCTCACTGAAACAGTACCCTCACTACTGTATAAGATAATAGATACATACCTCTCACTGAAACAGTACCCTCACTACTGTATAAGATACTACTAGATACAGAGTTCTCACTGAAACAGTACCCTCACTACTGTATAAGATACAACTAGATACAGAGTTCTCACTGAAACAGTACCCTCACTACTGTATAAGATACAACTAGATACAGAGTTCTCACTGAAACAGTACCCTCACTACTGTATAAGATACTAGATATAGAGCTCTAACTGAAACAGTACCCTCACTACTGTATAAGATACACTAGATACAGAGTTATCACTGAAACAGTACCCTCACTACTGTATAAGATACAACTAGATACAGAGTTCTCACTGAAACAGTACCCTCACTACTGTATAAGATACAACTAGATACAGAGTTCTCACTGAAACAGTACCCTCACTACTGTATAAGATACAACTAGATACAGAGTTCTCACTGAAACAGTACCCTCACTACTGTATAAGATACTAGATACAGACCTCTCACTGAAATAGTACCCTCACTACTGTATAAGATACAACTAGATACAGAGTTCTCACTGAAACAGTACCCTCACTACTGTATAAGATACAACTAGATACAGAGTTCTCACTGAAACAGTACCCTCACTACTGTATAAGATACAACTAGATACAGAGTTCTCACTGAAACAGTACCCTCACTACTGTATAAGATACAACTAGATACAGAGTTCTCACTGAAACAGTACCCTCACTACTGTATAAGATACAACTAGATACAGAGTTCTCACTGAAACAGTACCCTCACTACTGTATAAGATACAACTAGATACAGAGTTCTCACTGAAACAGTACCCTCACTACTGTATAAGATACAACTAGATACAGAGTTCTCACTGAAACAGTACCCTCACTACTGTATAAGATACAACTAGATACAGAGTTCTCACTGAAACAGTACCCTCACTACTGTATAAGATACAACTAGATACAGAGTTCTCACTGAAACAGTACCCTCACTACTGTATAAGATACAACTAGATACAGAGTTCTCACTGAAACAGTACCCTCACTACTGTATAAGATACAACTAGATACAGAGTTCTCACTGAAACAGTACCCTCACTACTGTATAAGATACTAGATACAGAGTTCTCACTGAAACAGTACCCTCACTACTGTATAAGATACTAGATACAGAGTTCTCACTGAAACAGTACCCTCACTACTGTATAAGATACAACTAGATACAGAGTTCTCACTGAAACAGTACCCTCACTACTGTATAAGATACAAACAGTACTAGATACAGAGTTCTCACTGAAACAGTACCCTCACTACTGTATAAGATACAACTAGATACAGAGTTCACACTGAAACAGTACCCTCACTACTGTATAAGATACAACTAGATACAGAGATCTCACTGAAACAGTACCCTCACTACTGTATAAGATACAACTAGATACAGAGCTCTCACTGAAACAGTACCCTCACTACTGTATTAGATACAACTAGATACAGAGTTCTCACTGAAACAGTACCCTCACTACCGTATAAGGTACAACTAGATACAGAGTTCTCACTGAAACAGTACCCTCACTACTGTATAAGATACAACTAGATACAGAGTTCTCACTGAAACAGAACCCTAAAAACTGTATAAGATACAACTAGATACAGAGCTCTCACTGAAACAGTACCCTCACTACTGTATAAGATACAACTAGATACAGAGTTCTCACTGAAACAGTACCCTCACTACTGTATAAGATACACTAGATACAGAGCTCTCACTGAAACAGTACCCTCACTACTGTATAAGATACAACTAGATACAGAGTTCTCACTGAAACAGTACCCTCACTACTGTATAAGATACAACTAGATACAGAGTTCTCACTGAAACAGTACCCTCACTACTGTATAAGATACAACTAGATACAGAGTTCTCACTGAAACAGTACCCTCACTACTGTATAAGATACTAGATACAGAGTTCTCACTGAAACAGTACCCTCACTACTGTATAAGATACAACTAGATACAGAGTTCTCACTGAAACAGTACCCTCACTACTGTATAAGATACAACTAGATACAGAGTTCTCACTGAAACAGTACCCTCACTACTGTATAAGATACTAGATACAGAGTTCTCACTGAAACAGTACCCTCACTACTGTATAAGATACAACTAGATACAGAGTTCTCACTGAAACAGTACCCTCACTACTGTATAAGATACAACTAGATACAGAGTTCTCACTGAAACAGTACCCTCACTACTGTATAAGATACAACTAGATACAGAGTTCTCACTGAAACAGTACCCTCACTACTGTATAAGATACAACTAGATACAGAGTTCTGAAACAGTACCCTCACTACTGTATAAGATACAACTAGATACAGAGTTCTCACTGAAACAGTACCCTCACTACTGTATAAGATACAACTAGATACAGAGTTCTCACTGAAACAGTACCCTCACTACTGTATAAGATACAACTAGATACAGAGTTCTCACTGAAACAGTACCCTCACTACTGTATAAGATACTACTAGATACAGAGCTCTCACTGAAACAGTACCCTCACTACTGTATAAGATACAACTAGATACAGAGTTCTCACTGAAACAGTACCCTCACTACTGTATAAGATACAACTAGATACAGAGTTCTCACTGAAACAGTACCCTCACTACTGTATAAGATACAACTAGATACAGAGTTCTCACTGAAACAGTACCCTCACTACTGTATAAGATACAACTAGATACAGAGTTCTCACTGAAACAGTACCCTCACTACTGTATAAGATACAACTAGATACAGAGTTCTCACTGAAACAGTACCCTCACTACTGTATAAGATACAACTAGATACAGAGTTCTCACTGAAACAGTACCCTCACTACTGTATAAGATACAACTAGATACAGAGTTCTCACTGAAACAGTACCCTCACTACTGTATAAGATAGATACAGACTAGATACAGAGATTCTCACTGAAACAGTACCCTCACTACTGTATAAGATACATACTAGATACAGAGATACAACTCAGAGTCACTGAAACAGTACCCTCACTACTGTATAAGATACAACTAGATACAGAGTTCTCACTGAAACAGTACCCTCACTACTGTATAAGATACAACTAGATACAGAGTTCTCACTGAAACAGTACCCTCACTACTGTATAAGATAAACTAGATACAGAGTTCTCACTGAAACAGTACCCTCACTACTGTATAAGATACTAGATACAGAGCTCTCACTGAAACAGTACCCTCACTACTGTATAAGATACACTAGATACAGAGTTTTCACTGAAACAGTACCCTCACTACTGTATAAGATACACTAGATACAGAGCTCTCACTGAAACAGTACCCTCACTACTGTATAAGATACAACTAGATACAGAGTTCTCACTGAAACAGTACCCTCACTACTGTATAAGATACAACT